>NW_027601775.1:0-75091 GCF_053455715.1 Rhinoraja longicauda
AAACAGAAGGTAGTTGAGGCCAGTTCATTGGCTATATTTAAGAGGGAGTTAGAAGTGGCCCTTGTGGCTAAAGGGATCAGGGGGTATGGAGAGAAGGCAGGTAGAGGTTACTGAGCTGGATGATCAGCCATAATCATATTGAATGGCGGTGCAGGCTCGAAGGGCCGAATGGACTACTCCTGTACCTATTTTCTATGTTTCCCATTTTCTGTCTCCCTCCTTTCTTAAAAAGTGGAATAACATTAGCTACCGTCCAATCCACGGGAACTGCTCCTGAATCTATAGAACATTGGAAAATTATCACCAATTCGTCCACAATTTCTAGAGCCACTTCCTTAAGTACCCTGTGATGTAGACCATCAGGCCCTGGGGATTTATCAGCCTTCAATCCCGTCAGTCTACCCAACACCATTTCCTGCCTAATGTGAATTTCCTTCAGTTCGTCCGTCACCCTAAGACCTCCGTCCACTAGTACATCTGGGAGATTGATTGTGTCTTCCTTATTAAGACAGATCCAATGTACCTGGTCAGCTCGTCTGCCATTTCCTTGTTTCCTTCATAAATTCGCCGCTTCTGTCTTCAAGGGACCCACATTTATCTTACCATTTTTTAAACTCTTGACATACCCTAAATAAGCTTTTCCTATACACATTTATGTTCTTGGATATTAGGTTACCGCTAAACTGTAGCCTTGAAATCAGAGGAATTAAACATCAGCAGGTGTCCACATTGCTCAAAGATGCAAAAAACATAACATAATTGCCTGTCATATACATTGGTCATTTTTATAATAGTCCTTGATCATTGAAGTGTTTATTTCAGTGTCTACGAGTGCCAGGTTTGCACTGCACGACGGGAGATTTTCTCGCTTGAACTACTTGATAAATAAGCACACAAATAAAGTCTGCGTGTGTGGCAGCTTTCTCTGTACCGCTGTGTAGACAGCCCAGACGGATGAGTTGGTCATTTACTCTCAGAACGACCTTGTTGTCTGGCCTGAGGGTTTGAATTCACATCTACCTGTCGACTGGTCTGAAGTAGTTCACTACAAAATAAACTGCAGATTGAATGGACCCACAGGTAGTGTTCACCGCCTGGAATTAATATTCACACTGGGCGAAGGGAAGAGCACAGTTACTCAACTCCCCCTTTCTCAGATCTGAAGATACGTTTTAATTTTCAGCGTTGTGTATTATTCTTTCAAATGTATGCCGGAGAGAGTTCATTACCATTTCTAACCAGTGTTAATTAAGAAGAAAATAACAAGTTAATGCATCTTCAGCTGCCGTGTTTACCAGCGTGGATCGAGCAGCAAAATGGAGTTAGTTCTCATTAAAGTTTAGATTAATTATGGATATTGAACTTGAGTTGAACCTTTAGAATCGAACATTTGAATTAAAAAGAAGGGATTCTTTGAGAGGATCTGGGAAAAATGGATCGTTTATTTGAGCCATGACACCAACTAGATAAATGCCGAGCTAGATATTGGAAGATTGTGTTATATAGAACTAGATGGTATGTTTGTGCGAATATTGAAATACCTCTAGATAACAATCGTTACTTTTTAATATTTTATTTAGTAAGTGTACCACACTGTCTTATGCATATGCATTTATTTATTTATCTATCACGTTTATTTATTTATTCATTTTTGATATTTTTCTTATTTTATTTTATTTATGTCGATGATGTACTGTTTTGTATATATCTCTGTGAAAAATCAATAAAATCTGATTGAAAAAAAGAAAGGATCCTTTATTTTACATCTTATCAAATGTAAAACATCGGGGTCAGATTTAATGTGATCATGTCACTGCTTATCCACACCCATCACTGACCACACTGATAATGTCACTGCTTATCCAGACTCATCACTGACCACACTGATAATGTCACTGCTTATCCAGACCCATCACTGACCACACTGATAATGTCACTGCTTATCCAGACTCATCACTGACCACACTGATAATGTCACTGCTTATCCAGACCCATCACTGACCACACTGATAATGTCACTGCTTATCCAGACTCATCACTGACCACACTGATAATGTCACTGCTTATCCAGAGAGAGAGAGAGAGAGAGTGAGGATTGTGGAGAGGAAGAGGGAAGGAGTGTGGAGAGTAAGGGAGGTGAGTGGGGAGAGAGGAAGGTGTGTGGGGAGAGAAAGGGGAGGAGTGGAGTGAAAGGAGGAGGAGTGTGGGAATGGAGGATGGGAAGAGAGGGGATGTGGGGAGAGGAATTGAATACTGTGGGAAGAGAGAGAAGGTAGGATGAATGTGGAGAGCGAGGGGGAGTGTGGTGGGAGAGAGGGGGAGTGTGGGTTAAATGACGGGGAGGAGTGTGGGGAAATAGGTTGTTTTAGGGGACAGGGGAGGGAGGAGTGTGAGAGAGAGGGAGGAAGGATGGTATGGAAAGAGTGGAGGGATGGGGACAGAGAGGAGGGGAGAGAGAGGGATAGGAGTGACGGGAGGGTGGTGGAGTATTGGGAGAGATAGAGGGGGTGTGGGGAGAGAGGGGGAGGAGTGTGGGCAGAGAGGGGGTTGTGCGTGGGGAGAGAGATGGGGAGGAATGTGGGGAGAGAGAGAGGGGGAGGAGTGTGGGGAGACAGAGGGGGAGGAGTAGTGAGTGTGTGGGGAGAAAGACGGAGTGTGGGGATGGAGAGTGAGAGGAGAGTGGGGAGAGAGGAAGTGCGGAGAGAGAGGGGGAGCAGTGTGGGGAGAGAGATTAGCGGAGTGTGGCAGGACAGAGAGGAGTGTGGGGAGATAGTGGGGAGGAGTGTGGAGAGAAGGGAGGAGGTGGGAAGTCAGAGGGTCGGGAAATTGGTGAGCAAGAGGGGGATTAGTATGTGGGGAGAGTGAATGGCGGAGGGGGAGGGAGAGAGGCAGAGAGAGTGAGGAGTGTTGGGGGAGACGCATTATGTGTTACTCTATCACTTGTATGCCGGAGAAAGTTATTTACTCATTTTAACCACTGCCTATTAAAATGAAAATAACAAATAAATATGTCTGCACCTGCCAACGTGGATAGAACAGCAAGATGCAGTGAGAGCTCATTAGAGATTAGATTAATTACTGATAATATCACTGCTTATCCAGACCTATCACTGACCACACTGATAATGTCACTGCTTATCCAGACCCATCACTGACCACACTGATAATGTCACTGCTTATCCAGGCCCATCATTGACCACACTGATAATGTCACTGCTTATCCAGACCCATCATTGACCACACTGATAATGTCACTGCTTATCCAGACCCATCACTGACCACACTGACGTCACACACAGGTATGTTCTTTGTATCATCCATTCCAAGGACATCTCACATACTGTAACAACCAGCTACCCAGTTCCATCGCATGCTGCTCAAATATATTTTCACCACCTTTGACAACATTTGCCCCGTCCTGATTGGTACGGACACCTCTGAACTCACTGATGGTTTCACTTCCCATCTGCGTCTGATTCTGAACACACTTACACTACAAATGATCACCCAAATACAGAAAAATCAAGACTTAACTGCTCTTCCAAGTTCCAGTGCTCTCCTCAGTTGTACTTAGAATATCTGCAAGGCCTTTTTGTGTAGTTCTGGTCACCATATTATAGATATGATGTCCTGTTGCCAGAGGCAGTTCGGAACAGATTCACCAGGATGTTATCTGGAATGGACAGTGTTAGTTTGAACACATAATCAATTGGCTGGGCTTGGTCTTCTTGGAGCGCAGGAGGATGAGGGGTAATCTCATAGACGTGTTTTAGATCATGAAAGGAATAGATCGGGTAGATGCTCAGCTTCTCCTGCCCTGAGTAGGAGAATCGAGGTCCAGAGGACATACGTTTAAGTTGAATGGAAAATGATCGAATAGGAATCTGAGGGGTAACCTTTTCACACAATGGGTGGTGGATGTATGGAACAAACTGCCTGAGGAGGTATTTGAGGCAGGGACTATCCCAATATTTGTGAAACAGTTAGACAGGTTGGGTACATGAATAGGACAGGTTTGGTGGGATATGGACCAAATGCAGACAGGTGGAACTAATGTAGATGGGGCCTGTTTGCTGGTGTGGGCAAGTTGGGCCAAAGTGCCTGATTCCACACCATATCACTCTATGACTCTATGAGTACAGGGCTGAACTACCTCCTCTGGCAGTTCGTTCCACACACCCCCAACCTTTGTGTGAAAAATACTCCTCAGGTTCCGATTAAACCCCCCCCCCCCACCTCATCTTAAACCTAGCCCCCTGGTTCTTGATTCCCCTTCTCTGTGCATCTACCAGATCTATTCCTCTCATTATATTGTCCAGCTGTAGAAGATCATCCCTCATCCTCCTGCAGCAAGGGATATAGTACTAGCCTATATGCACCAAGGGATATAGTACTAGCATATATGCACCAAGGGATATAGTACCAGCCTGCTGAACCTGTCCCTCCAGATCAGGCCCACTGTTCCTGGTAACATCCTCGTAAATCTCCTCTATCACCTTTCCAGATTGACACCATCTTTCCTGTATCATGGTGCCCACAACAGAACACAATATTCCAAATGCGGCCTCACCAACGTCTTATACAACGGCAACATAACCTCCGTATATCTATACACAATGCTATGACCGAAGACGGCCAATGTTACAAAAGTCTTTTTGACCACACAATCAACCTGTGACGCTACATTCAACACACCACGTACCTGTCATCCTAGATCCCTCTGCTCTACAGTTCATTCACCTTTCTGCCTCGGTTGCAGTTCAGCGGTACTGACACTTCTGAACTCACTGATGGTTTCACTTCCCATGTGCGTTTGATTGTGAATACACTTGCACTACAGGTGAACATCCAAATAATGAATAATCAAGACTTAACTGTTCCTCCAAGTGCAGCGCTCTCCTCAGTCGTACTTCAAATATCTGCAAGGCCCTTTTGTGTAGTTCTGGTCACCATATTACACAAATGATGTCCTGTTGCCAGAGGCAGTGCGGAACAGATTCACCAGGATGTTATCTGGAATGGACAGCGTTAGTTTGAGGACAGATTTGACCAGGTGGGATTGATCTCATTGGAGCAAGGATGCAGCGGGACGACCTCACTGAGGCTTGTAAAATTATGTAAACTACAGCAGGGTTGAGTAGATGATCGCAGTTATTTCACAGGCTGTGAGAATCTAAACCTAGAGAACGTAAGTTTAATCGAAAGGGGAGAGATTGAAGGGAATTCTGAGGCCAAACCTGGAGCAGTCTATTCATTTGAGGCAGTGGGGACAGACACCATCACAGCAAATAAACAGCATTTGGACAGCCGTTTGTTTCGGATAGGAAAGGAGGGATATGGAACAAATACAGGTGAATGAGATTACCGAAGATATACATCTCGGTCTGCATGGACGAGTCGGGCCGAAGGGCCTGTTTCCCTGTTGATCCCATGACTGGAATCAGCAGTTCTGTTATCTCTCATGTGCTCTGTCATCGGCCTCCCCAGTTGTAGCCACATTGCAGACACATCACTGACTGCACAACAGTGGCGATACTGTATTGGGTGGTGGTGTCACCAACAACGGAGGCACATTGTTCATCTCCCTCGCAAGTGTCCAACAGGTGCTTCACTCTCCTTAAACTAAACTCTAGCCTAGAAATCCGAGGAATTAAACGCCAATAGGTGTCGAATGTTCTCACACCTGCAGTTTAAACAACAAAATGATATAACTGCCTATCATATACGTTGGTCGTTTTAATATGTCTCGGATCATTGAAGTGTTTCTTTCAGTTTCTATGTGTACCAGATATACACAACAGGAAGGGAGAAATGCTCTCTTGAATTAATTAATAAATAGGCACAGAAAAACAGACTGAGTGTGCGTGAGAGCTCTCTTAACTTCACTGGAATTTAGGATGAGAGAGGATCTTGTCGAAACATACAGAATTCTGAAGAAGGGTCTCCACCTATTCCTTCTCCCAAGAGATGCTGCCTGTCCCGCTGAGTTACTCCAGCTTTTTGTGTCTATCTTCTGTTGAAACCAGCATCTACAGTTCCTTCTTACACATAGACATATCTTAAGGGATTGGACAGGCTAGATACAGGAAAAATGTTCCCGATGTTGTGGGAGTCCAGAAAAGGGATCACAGTTTACGAATAAGGGGTAGCTCAATTATTACTGAGATGAGGAAAAACTAATCAGTCGTCGACCTCGCCAGTTGAGATGAATTGTGAATCCGTGGAATTCTCTGTTTGAGTCTGTGTTTGGGTCTGCGTTTGGGTTTGTGTTTGGGTTTGTGTTTGGGTCTGTTGCAATAATCATGCAAAACCTCTCAAATGTTACATGCAATTGATGCATCGCATTAGGATAACTTTGCAGGCTGCTGCAATGTTAAATGCAGTGATGGCCTTGCATTAAAGTCACCTAGCTACCCCCAATGGATGTTATATGCATTAAATTAAGTGCAATAATTTTGCAAAACCTCTCAAATGTTAAATGCAACAAATGCATCGCATTAGGATGACTTTTCAGGCTGCTGCAATGTTAAATGCAGTGATCGCCTTGCATTAAAGAAATATTGCAACACCCTGCGATGTGAAATGCAATAATAATCCTGCAAAACCTCTCAAATGTTAAATGCGACTAATGCATCGTATTAGGATAACTTTGCAGGCTGCTGCAATGTTAAATGCAGTGATGGCCTTGCATTAAAGTCATCTAGCGACCCCCAGTGGGTGTTAAATGCATTAAATTAATTGCAATCATTAATCCTGCAAAACCTCTCAAATGTTAAATGCAACTAATGCATCGTATTAGGATAACTTTGCTGGCTGCTGCATTGTTAAATGCAGCGCTGGCGTTGCATTAAAGCAATATTGCAACCCCCTGGGATGTTAAATGCAATAAAATTAATTGCAATAATCATGCAAAACCACTCAAATGTTAACGGTTCCTCCTGACATCCATCCACCCACCCACCGATCAATCAATCAATCAATCTTTGATTAATTCTAATTATTATTAATAATATAAATTATTATTACTATAGTATTATTATTGTATTTACTACCCCCGGCACGTAGCGAAACCTCCAGGGCAGGGAGGAGACTATCCAGCATGTGGAAGTGCTTCTGGGAAGTGTGTCTGATGTGTGTGGGTCTGTGTGTGTCTGTGTGTGTCTGTGTGTGTGGGTGTGTGTGTGGGTGTGTGTGTGGGTCTGTGTTTGGGTCTGTGTTTGGGTCTGTGTTTGGGTCTGTGTTTGTGTTTGGGTTTGTGTTTGTGTTTGTGTTTGGGTTTGTGTTTGTGTTTGTGTTTGGGTTTGTGTTTGGGTTTGTGTTTGGGTTTGTGTTTGGGTTTGTGTTTGTGTTTGGGTATGTGTTTGGGTCTGTGTTTGGGTATGTGTTTGTTTTTTGGGTCTCCCCCCCTCTCTCTCTACCCCAGCTCTCTCTCTCTCTCTCTCTCTCTCCCCCAGCTCTATCTCTCCCCCTCTCTCTCTCTCTCCCCCAGCAATAAAAAACAGATGTCACCCTAATTGTGTGCGTGTGTGTGTGTGTGTGTGTGTGTGAGCTGACTGACTTACCCCAGTCTAGTAGACACTCCGACACTCCAGCAGTTGTGACCAAGCTTGCGATGGCCGTCTTTTATCTGCCTGCCTGCCTGCCTGCCACCCGCGCCAACCTGAAGGGCCCAAACACTTGTCTTACACTCAGCCCATAACAGATATTGATTAACCCCGTACATACATACATACTTATACGGAACAGGGATAAAGAATAAACAGGTGTCGTGCGTGTGTGCGCGCGCGTTATAAACAAGTGCTGTCTGTGAAAAAATCTTTATTGGTGTACGGTTCCTCCTGAAATCCACCCACCCACCCACCGATCGATCAATCAATCAATCTTTGATTTATTCTTATTATTAATAATATAAATTATTATTACTATAGTATTATTATTGTATTTACTACCCCCGGCATCGCATTAGGATGACTTTTCAAGCTGCTGCAATGTTAAATGCAGTGATCGCCTTGCATTAAAAAAATATTGCAACACCCTGCGATGTGAAATGCAATAATAATCCAGCAAAACCTCTCAAATGTTAAATGCGACTAATGCATCGTATTAGGATAACTTTGCAGGCTGCTGCAATGTTAAATGCAGTGATGGCCTTGCATTAAAGTCATCTAGCGACCCCCCCATGGATGTTATATGCATTAAATTAATTGCAATAATTTTGCAAAACCTCTCAAATGTTAAATGCAACAAATGCATCGCATTAGGATGACTTTTCTGGCTGCTGCAATGTTAAATGCAGTGATCGCCTTGCATTAAAGAAATATTGCAACACCCTGCGATGTGAAATGCAATAATAATCCTGCAAAACCTCTCAAATGTTAAACGTGACTAATGCATCGTATTAGGATAACTTTGCAGGCTACTGCAATGTTAAATGCAGTGATGGCCTTGCATTAAAGTCATCTAGCGACCCCCCATGGATGTTATATGCATTAAATTAATTGCAATAATTTTGCAAAACCTCTCAAATGTTAAATGCAACAAATGCATCGCATTAGGATGACTTTTCTGGCTGCTGCAATGTTAAATGCAGTGATCGCCTTGCATTAAAGAAATATTGCAACACCCTGCGATGTGAAATGCAATAATAATCCTGCAAAACCTCTCAAATGTTAAATGCGACTAAAGCATCGTATTAGGATAACTTTGCAGGCTGCTGCATTGTTAAATGCAGCGCTGGCGTTGCATTAAAGCAATATTGCAACCCCCTGGGATGTTAAATGCAATAAAATTAATTGCAATAATTTTGCAAAACCTCTCAAATGTTAAATGCAATTAATGCAACGCATTAGAACAACTTTGCAGGCTCCTGCAATGTTAAATGCAGCGCAGGCCTTGCATTAAAGCAAAATTGCAGCTGTTCTGGGGTATTAAACGCATTGAAATCATTGTAATAATCATGCAAAATCTCTCAAATGTTCAATGCAACTAATGCATGGTACCATTAAAATCTTTATTGGTGTACGGTTCCCCCTGACATCCATCCACCCACCCACCGATCGATCAATCAATCAATCTTTGATTAATTCTTATTATTATTAATAATATAAATTATTATTACTATAGTATTATTATTGTATTTACTACCCCTGGCATCGCATTAGGATGACTTTTCAGGCTGCTGCAATGTTAAATGCAGTGATCGCCTTGCATTAAAGAAATATTGCAACACCCTGCGATGTGAAATGCAATAATAATCCTGCAAAACCTCTCAAATGTTAAACGTGACTAATGCATCGTATTAGGATAACTTTGCAGGCTCCTGCAATGTTAATTGCAGCACAGGCCTTGCATTAAAGTAAAATTGCAGCTGTTCTGGGGTATTAAACGCATTAAAATCATTGTAATAATCATGCAAAATCTCTCAAATGTTCAATGCAACTAATGCATGGTACCATTAAAATCTTTATTGGTGTACGGGTCCCCCTGACATCCATCCACCCACCCACCGATCGATCAATCAATCAATCTTTGATTAATTCTTATTATTATTAATAATATAAATTATTATTACTATAGTATTATTATTGTATTTACTACCCCCGGCATCGCATTAGGATGACTTTTCAGGCTGCTGCAATGTTAAATGCAGTGATGGCCTTGCATTAAAGTCATCTAGCGACCCCCCATGAATGTTATATGCATTAAATTAATTGCAATAATTTTGCAAAACCTCTCAAATGTTAAATGCAACAAATGCATCGCATTAGGATGACTTTTCTGGCTGCTGCAATGTTAAATGCAGTGATCGCCTTGCATTAAAGAAATATTGCAACACCCTGCGATGTGAAATGCAACAATATTCCTGCAAAACCTCTCAAATGTTAAATGCGACTAAAGCATCATATTAGGATAACTTTGCAGGCTGCTGCATCGTTAAATGCAGCGCTGGCGTTGCATTAAAGCAATATTGCAACCCCCTGGGATGTTAAATGCAATAAAATTAATTGCAATAATTTTGCAAAACCTCTCAAATGTTAAATGCAATTAATGCAACGCATTAGAACAACTTTGCAGGCTCCTGCAATGTTAAATGCAGCGCAGGCCTTGCATTAAAGCAAAATTGCAGCTGTTCTGGGGTATTAAACGCATTAAAATCATTGTAATAATCATGCAAAATCTCTCAAATGTTCAATGCAACTAATGCATGGTACCATTAAAATCTTTATTGGTGTACGGTTCCCCTGACATCCATCCACCCACCCACCGATCGATCAATCAATCAATCTTTGATTAATTCTTATTATTATTAATAATATAAATTATTATTACGATAGTATTATTATTGTATTTACTACCCCCGGCATCGCATTAGGATGACTTTTCAGGCTGCTGCAATGTTAAATGCAGTGATCGCCTTGCATTAAAGAAATATTGCAACACCCTGCGATCCTGACTGCGGGTGCTGCACTGTAAGGAGTTTGTACGTTCTCCCCGTGACCTGCGTGGGTTTTCTCCGAGATCTTCGGTTTCCTCCCACACTCCAAAGACGTACAGGTATGTAGGTTAATTGGCTGGGTAAATGTAAAAATTGTCCCTAGTGGGTGTAGGATAGTGTTGATGTACGGGGATCACTGGGCGGCACGGACTTGGAGGGCCGAAAAGGCCTGTTTCCGGCTGTAGATATATGATATGATATGATATGATGTGAAATGCAATAATAATCCTGCAAAACCTCTCAAATGTTAAACGTGACTAATGCATCGTATTAGGATAACTTTGCAGGCTACTGCAATGTTAAATGCAGTGATGGCCTTGCATTAAAGTCATCTAGCGACCCCCTATGGATGTTATATGCATTAAATTAATTGCAATAATTTTGCAAAACCTCTCAAATGTTAAATGCAACAAATGCATCGCATTAGGATGACTTTTCTGGCTGCTGCAATGTTAAATGCAGTGATCGCCTTGCATTAAAGAAATATTGCAACACCCTGCGATGTGAAATGCAATAATAATCCTGCAAAACCTCTCAAATGTTAAATGCGACTAAAGCATCGTATTAGGATAACTTTGCAGGCTGCTGCATTGTTAAATGCAGCGCTGGCGTTGCATTAAAGCAATATTGCAACCCCCTGGGATGTTAAATGCAATAAAATTAATTGCAATAATTTTGCAAAACCTTTCAAATGTTAAATGCATTTAATGCAACGCATTAGAACAACTTTGCAGGCTCCTGCAATGTTAAATGCAGCGCAGGCCTTGCATTAAAGCAAAATTGCAGCTGTTCTGGGGTATTAAACGCATTAAAATCATTGTAATAATCATGCAAAATCTCTCAAATGTTCAATGCAACGAATGCATGGTACCATTAAAATCTTTATTGGTGTACGGTTCCCCCTGACATCCATCCACCCACCCACCGATCGATCAATCAATCAATCTTTGATTAATTCTTATTATTATTAATAATATAAATTATTATTACTATAGTATTATTATTGTATTTACTACCCCCGGCATCGCATTAGGATGACTTTTCAGGCTGCTGCAATGTTAAATGCAGTGATCGCCTTGCATTAAAGAAATATTGCAACACCCTGCGATGTGAAATGCAATAATAATCCTGCAAAACCTCTCAAATGTTAAACGTGACTAATGCATCGTATTAGGATAACTTTGCAGGCTACTGCAATGTTAAATGCAGTGATGGCCTTGCATTAAAGTCATCTAGCGACCCCCTATGGATGTTATATGCATTAAATTAATTGCAATAATTTTGCAAAACCTCTCAAATGTTAAATGCAACAAATGCATCGCTTTATGATGACTTTTCTGGCTGCTGCAATGTTAAATGCAGTGATCGCCTTGCATTAAAGAAATATTGCAACACCCTGCGATGTGAAATGCAACAATATTCCTGCAAAACCTCTCAAATGTTAAATGCGACTAAAGCATCATATTAGGATAACTTTGCAGGCTGCTGCATCGTTAAATGCAGCGCTGGCGTTGCATTAAAGCAATATTGCAACCCCCTGGGATGTTAAATGCAATAAAATTAATTGCAATAATTTTGCAAAACCTCTCAAATATTAAATGCAATTAATGCAACGCATTAGAACAACTTTGCAGGCTCCTGCAATGTTAAATGCAGCGCAGGCCTTGCATTAAAGCAAAATTGCAGCTGTTCTGGGGTATTAAACGCATTAAAATCATTGTAATAATCATGCAAAATCTCTCAAATGTTCAATGCAACTAATGCATGGTACCATTAAAATCTTTATTGGTGTACGGTTCCCCCTGACATCCATCCACCCACCCACCGATCGATCAATCAATCAATCTTTGATTAATTCTTATTATTATTAATAATATAAATTATTATTACGATAGTATTATTATTGTATTTACTACCCCCGGCATCGCATTAGGATGACTTTTCAGGCTGCTGCAATGTTAAATGCAGTGATCGCCTTGCATTAAAGAAATATTGCAACACCCTGCGATGTGAAATGCAATAATAATCCTGCAAAACCTCTCAAATGTTAAACGTGACTAATGCATCGTATTAGGATAACTTTGCAGGCTACTGCAATGTTAAATGCAGTGATGGCCTTGCATTAAAGTCATCTAGCGACCCCCTATGGATGTTATATGCATTAAATTAATTGCAATAATTTTGCAAAACCTCTCAAATGTTAAATGCAACAAATGCATCGCATTAGGATGACTTTTCTGGCTGCTGCAATGTTAAATGCAGTGATCGCCTTGCATTAAAGAAATATTGCAACACCCTGCGATGTGAAATGCAATAATAATCCTGCAAAACCTCTCAAATGTTAAATGCGACTAAAGCATCGTATTAGGATAACTTTGCAGGCTGCTGCATTGTTAAATGCAGCGCTGGCGTTGCATTAAAGCAATATTGCAACCCCCTGGGATGTTAAATGCAATAAAATTAATTGCAATAATTTTGCAAAACCTTTCAAATGATAAATGCATTTAATGCAACGCATTAGAACAACTTTGCAGGCTCCTGCAATGTTAAATGCAGCGCAGGCCTTGCATTAAAGCAAAATTGCAGCTGTTCTGGGGTATTAAACGCATTAAAATCATTGTAATAATCATGCAAAATCTCTCAAATGTTCAATGCAACGAATGCATGGTACCATTAAAATCTTTATTGGTGTACGGTTCCCCCTGACATCCATCCACCCACCCACCGATCGATCAATCAATCAATCTTTGATTAATTCTTATTATTATTAATAATATAAATTATTATTACTATAGTATTATTATTGTATTTACTACCCCCGGCATCGCATTAGGATGACTTTTCAGGCTGCTGCAATGTTAAATGCAGTGATCGCCTTGCATTAAAGAAATATTGCAACACCCTGCGATGTGAAATGCAATAATAATCCTGCAAAACCTCTCAAATGTTAAACGTGACTAATGCATCGTATTAGGATAACTTTGCAGGCTACTGCAATGTTAAATGCAGTGATGGCCTTGCATTAAAGTCATCTAGCGACCCCCTATGGATGTTATATGCATTAAATTAATTGCAATAATTTTGCAAAACCTCTCAAATGTTAAATGCAACAAATGCATCGCATTATGATGACTTTTCTGGCTGCTGCAATGTTAAATGCAGTGATCGCCTTGCATTAAAGAAATATTGCAACACCCTGCGATGTGAAATGCAATAATAATCCTGCAAAACCTCTCAAATGTTAAATGCGACTAAAGCATCATATTAGGATAACTTTGCAGGCTGCTGCATTGTTAAATGCAGCGCTGGCGTTGCATTAAAGCAATATTGCAACCCCTGGGATGTTAAATGCAATACAATTAATTGCAATAATTTTGCAAATCCTCTCAAATGTTAAATGCATTTAATGCAACGCATTAGAACAACTTTGCAGGCTCCTGCAATGTTAAATGCAGCGCAGGCCTTGCATTAAAGCAAAATTGCAGCTGTTCTGGGGTATTAAACGCATTAAAATCATTGTAATAATCATGCAAAATCTCTCAAATGTTCAATGCAACGAATGCATGGTACCATTAAAATCTTTATTGGTGTACGGTTCCCCCTGACATCCATCCACCCACCCACCGATCGATCAATCAATCAATCTTTGATTAATTCTTATTATTATTAATAATATAAATTATTATTACTATAGTATTATTATTGTATTTACTACCCCCGGCATCGCATTAGGATGACTTTTCAGGCTGCTGCAATGTTAAATGCAGTGATCACCTTGCATTAAAGAAATATTGCAACACCCTGCGATGTGAAATGCAATAATAATCCTGCAAAACCTCTCAAATGTTAAACGTGACTAATGCATCGTATTAGGATAACTTTGCAGGCTACTGCAATGTTAAA
This sequence comes from Rhinoraja longicauda, assembly GCF_053455715.1. NCBI lineage: Eukaryota > Metazoa > Chordata > Chondrichthyes > Rajiformes > Arhynchobatidae > Rhinoraja > Rhinoraja longicauda. The sequence goes on from NW_027601775.1 coordinate 14,399, forward strand.
TGCAGTGATGGCCTTGCATTAAAGTCATCTAGCGACCCCCCATGGATGTTATATGCATTAAATTAATTGCAATAATTTTGCAAAACCTCTCAAATGTTAAATGCAACAAATGCATCGCATTAGGATGACTTTTCTGGCTGCTGCAATGTTAAATGCAGTGATCGCCTTGCATTAAAGAAATATTGCAACACCCTGCGATGTGAAATGCAATAATAATCCTGCAAAACCTCTCAAATGTTAAATGCAACAAATGCATCGCATTAGGATGACTTTTCTGGCTGCTGCAATGTTAAATGCAGTCATCGCCTTGCATTAAAGAAATATTGCAACACCCTGCGATGTGAAATGCAATAATAATCCTGCAAAACCTCTCAAATGTTAAATGCGACTAAAGCATCGTATTAGGATAACTTTGCAGGCTGCTGCATTGTTAAATGCAGCGCTGGCGTTGCATTAAAGCAATATTGCAACCCCCTGGGATGTTAAATGCAATAAAATTAATTGCAATAATTTTGCAAAACCTCTCAAATGTTAAATGCAATTAATGCAACGCATTAGAACAACTTTGCAGGCTCCTGCAATGTTAAATGCAGCGCAGGCCTTGCATTAAAGCAAAATTGCAGCTGTTCTGGGGTATTAAACGCATTAAAATCATTGTAATAATCATGCAAAATCTCTCAAATGTTCAATGCAACTAATGCATGGTACCATTAAAATCTTTATTGGTGTACGGTTCCCCCTGACATCCATCCACCCACCCATCGATCGATCAATCAATCAATCTTTGATTAATTCTTCTTATTATTAATAATATAAATTATTATTACTATAGTATTATTATTGTATTTACTACCCCTGGCATCGCATTAGGATGACTTTTCAGGCTGCTGCAATGTTAAATGCAGTGATCGCCTTGCATTAAAGAAATATTGCAACACCCTGCGATGTGAAATGCAATAATAATCCTGCAAAACCTCTCAAATGTTAAACGTGACTAATGCATCGTATTAGGATAACTTTGCAGGCTACTGCAATGTTAAATGCAGTGATGGCCTTGCATTAAAGTCATCTAGCGACCCCCCATGGATGTTATATGCATTAAATTAATTGCAATAATTTTGCAAAACCTCTCAAATGTTAAATGCAACAAATGCATCGCATTAGGATGACTTTTCTGGCTGCTGCAATGTTAAATGCAGTGATCGCCTTGCATTAAAGAAATATTGCAACACCCTGCGATGTGAAATGCAATAATAATCCTGCAAAACCTCTCAAATGTTAAACGTGACTAATGCATCGTATTAGGATAACTTTGCAGGCTACTGCAATGTTAAATGCAGTGATGGCTTCCATTAAAGTCATCTAGCGACCCCCCATGGATGTTATATGCATTAAATTAATTGCGATAATTTTGCAAAACCTCTCAAATGTTAAATGCAATTAATGCAACGCATTAGAACAACTTTGCAGGCTCCTGCAATGTTAAATGCAGCGCAGGCCTTGCATTAAAGCAAAATTGCAGCTGTTCTGGGGTATTAAACGCATTGAAATCATTGTAATAATCATGCAAAATCTCTCAAATGTTCAATGCAACTAATGCATGGTACCATTAAAATCTTTATTGGTGTACGGTTCCCCCTGACATCCATCCACCCACCCACCGATCGATCAATCAATCAATCTTTGATTAATTCTTATTATTATTAATAATATAAATTATTATTACTATAGTATTATTATTGTATTTACTACCCCTGGCATCGCATTAGGATGACTTTTCAGGCTGCTGCAATGTTAAATGCAGTGATCGCCTTGCATTAAAGAAATATTGCAACACCCTGCGATGTGAAATGCAATAATAATCCTGCAAAACCTCTCAAATGTTAAACGTGACTAATGCATCGTATTAGGATAACTTTGCAGGCTACTGCAATGTTAAATGCAGTGATGGCCTTGCATTAAAGTCATCTAGCGACCCCCATGGATGTTATATGCATTAAATTAATTGCAATAATTTTGCAAAACCTCTCAAATGTTAAATGCAACAAATGCATCGCATTAGGATGACTTTTCTGGCTGCTGCAATGTTAAATGCAGTGATCGCCTTGCATTAAAGAAATATTGCAACACCCTGCGATGTGAAATGCAATAATAATCCTGTAAAACCTCCCAAATGTTAAACGTGACTAATGCATCGTATTAGGATAACTTTGCAGGCTACTGCAATGTTAAATGCAGTGATGGCCTTGCATTAAAGTCATCTAGCGACCCCCCATGACAATAGACAATAGACAATAGACAATAGGTGCAGGAGTAGGCCATTCAGCCCTTCGAGCCAGCACCGCCATTCAATGCGATCATGGCTGATCACTCTCAATCAGTACCCCGTTCCTGCCTTCTCCCCATACCCCCTCACTCCGCTATCCTTAAGAGCTCTATCCAGCTCTCTCTTGAAAGCATCCAACGAACTGGCCTCCACTGCCTTCTGAGGCAGAGAATTCCACACCTTCACCACCCTCTGACTGAAAAAGTTCTTCCTCATCTCCGTTCTAAATGGCCTACCCCTTATTCTCAAACTGTGGCCCCTTGTTCTGGACTCCCCCAACATTGGGAACATGTTATCTGCCTCTAATGTGTCCAATCCCCTAATTATCTTATATGTTTCAATAAGATCCCCCCTCATCCTTCTAAATTCCAGTGTATACAAGCCCAATCGCTCCAGCCTTTCAACATACGACAGTCCCGCCATTCCGGGAATTAACCTGGTGAACCTACGCTGCACGCCCTCCATAGCAAGAACATCCTTCCTCAAATTTGGAGACCAAAGCTGCACGCAGTACTCCAGGTGCGGTCTCACCAGGGCCCGGTACAACTGTAGAAGGACCTCTTTGCTCCTATACTCAACTCCTCTTGTTACGAAGGCCAACATTCCATTGGCTTTCTTCACTGCCTGCTGAACCTGCATGCTTCCTTTCATTGACTGATGCACTAGGACACCTAGATCTCGTTGAACTCCCCCTCCTCCTAACTTGACACCATTCAGATAATAATCTGCCTTTCTATTCTTACTTCCAAAGTGAATAACCTCACACTTATCTACGTTATATGCATTAAATTAATTGCAATAATTTTGCAAAACCTCTCAAATGTTAAATGCAACAAATGCATCGCATTAGGATGACTTTTCTGGCTGCTGCAATGTTAAATGCAGTGATCGCCTTGCATTAAAGAAATATTGCAACACCCTGCGATGTGAAATGCAATAATAGACAATAGACAATAGACAATAGGTGCAGGAGTAGGCCATTCAGCCCTTCGAGCCAGCACCGCCATTCAATGCGATCATGGCTGATCACTAATAATCCTGCACAACCTCTCAAATGTTAAACGTGACTAATGCATCGTATTAGGATAACTTTGCAGGCTACTGCAATGTTAAATGCAGTGATGGCCTTGCAATAAAGTCATCTAGCGACCCCCCATGGATGTTATATGCATTAAATTAATTGCAATAATTTTGCAAAACCTCTCAAATGTTAAATGCAACAAATGCATCGCATTAGGATGACTTTTCTGGCTGCTGCAATGTTAAATGCAGTGATCGCCTTGCATTAAAGAAATATTGCAACACCCTGCGATGTGAAATGCAATAATAATCCTGCACAACCTCTCAAATGTTAAACGTGACTAATGCATCGTATTAGGATAACTTTGCAGGCTACTGCAATGTTAAATGCAGTGATGGCCTTGCATTAAAGTCATCTAGCGACCCCCCATGGATGTTATATGCATTAAATTAATTGCAATAATTTTGCAAAACCTCTCAAATGTTAAATGCAACAAATGCATCGCATTAGGATGACTTTTCTGGCTGCTGCAATGTTAAATGCAGTGATCGCCTTGCATTAAAGAAATATTGCAACACCCTGCGATGTGAAATGCAATAATAATCCTGCAAAACCTCTCAAATGTTAAATGCGATTAAAGCATCGTATTAGGATAACTTTGCAGGCTGCTGCATTGTTAAATGCAGCGCTGGCGTTGCATTAAAGCAATATTGCAACCCCCTGGGATGTTAAATGCAATAGAATTAATTGCAATAATTTTGCAAAACCTCTCAAATGTTAAATGCAATTAATGCAACGCATTAGAACAACATTGCAGGCTCCTGCAATGTTAAATGCAGCGCAGGCCTTGCATTAAAGCAAAATTGCAGCTGTTCTGGGGTATTAAACGCATTAAAATCATTGTAATAATCATGCAAAATCTCTCAAATGTTCAATGCAACTAATGCATGGTACCATTAAAATCTTTATTGGTGTACGGTTCCCCCTGACATCCATCCACCCACCCACCGATCGATCAATCAATCAATCTTTGATTAATTCTTATTATTATTAATAATATAAATTATTATTACTATAGTATTATTATTGTATTTACTACCCCCGGCATCGCATTAGGATGACTTTTCAGGCTGCTGCAATGTTAAATGCAGTGATCGCCTTGCATTAAAGAAATATTGCAACACCCTGCGATGTGAAATGCAATAATAATCCTGCAAAACCTCTCAAATGTTAAACGTGACTAATGCATCGTATTAGGATAACTTTGCAGGCTACTGCAATGTTAAATGCAGTGATGGCCTTGCATTAAAGTCATCTAGCGACCCCCCATGGATGTTATATGCATTAAATTAATTGCAATAATTTTGCAAAACCTCTCAAATGTTAAATGCAACAAATGCATCGCATTAGGATGACTTTTCTGGCTGCTGCAATGTTAAATGCAGTGATCGCCTTGCATTAAAGAAATATTGCAACACCCTGCGATGTGAAATGCAATAATAATCCTGCAAAACCTCTCAAATGTTAAACGTGACTAATGCATCGTATTAGGATAACTTTGCAGGCTACTGCAATGTTAAATGCAGTGATGGCCTTGCATTAAAGTCATCTAGCGACCCCCTATGGATGTTATATGCATTAAATTAATTGCAATAATTTTGCAAAACCTCTCAAATGTTAAATGCAACAAATGCATCGCATTAGGATGACTTTTCTGGCTGCTGCAATGTTAAATGCAGTGATCGCCTTGCATTAAAGAAATATTGCAACACCCTGCGATGTGAAATGCAATAATAATCCTGCAAAACCTCTCAAATGTTAAATGCGACTAAAGCATCGTATTAGGATAACTTTGCAGGCTGCTGCATTGTTAAATGCAGCGCTGGCGTTGCATTAAAGCAATATTGCAACCCCCTGGGATGTTAAATGCAATAAAATTAATTGCAATAATTTTGCAAAACATTTCAAATGTTAAATGCATTTAATGCAACGCATTAGAACAACTTTGCAGGCTCCTGCAATGTTAAATGCAGCGCAGGCCTTGCATTAAAGCAAAATTGCAGCTGTTCTGGGGTATTAAACGCATTAAAATCATTGTAATAATCATGCAAAATCTCTCAAATGTTCAATGCAACGAATGCATGGTACCATTAAAATCTTTATTGGTGTACGGTTCCCCCTGACATCCATCCACCCACCCACCGATCGATCAATCAATCAATCTTTGATTAATTCTTATTATTATTAATAATATAAATTATTATTACTATAGTATTATTATTGTATTTACTACCCCCGGCATCGCATTAGGATGACTTTTCAGGCTGCTGCAATGTTAAATGCAGTGATCGCCTTGCATTAAAGAAATATTGCAACACCCTGCGATGTGAAATGCAATAATAATCCTGCAAAACCTCTCAAATGTTAAACGTGACTAATGCATCGTATTAGGATAACTTTGCAGGCTACTGCAATGTTAAATGCAGTGATGGCCTTGCATTGAAGTCATCTAGCGACCCCCTATGGATGTTATATGCATTAAATTAATTGCAATAATTTTGCAAAACCTCTCAAATGTTAAATGCAACAAATGCATCGCATTATGATGACTTTTCTGGCTGCTGCAATGTTAAATGCAGTGATCGCCTTGCATTAAAGAAATATTGCAACACCCTGCGATGTGAAATGCAACAATATTCCTGCAAAACCTCTCAAATGTTAAATGCGACTAAAGCATCATATTAGGATAACTTTGCAGGCTGCTGCATCGTTAAATGCAGCGCTGGCGTTGCATTAAAGCAATATTGCAACCCCCTGGGATGTTAAATGCAATAAAATTAATTGCAATACTTTTGCAAAACCTCTCAAATGTTAAATGCAATTAATGCAACGCATTAGAACAACTTTGCAGGCTCCTGCAATGTTAAATGCAGCGCAGGCCTTGCATTAAAGCAAAATTGCAGCTGTTCTGGGGTATTAAACGCATTGAAATCATTGTAATAATCATGCAAAATCTCTCAAATGTTCAATGCAACTAATGCATGGTACCATTAAAATCTTTATTGGTGTACGGTTCCCCCTGACATCCATCCACCCACCCACCGATCGATCAATCAATCAATCTTTGATTAATTCTTATTATTATTAATAATATAAATTATTATTACTATAGTATTATTATTGTATTTACTACCCCTGGCATCGCATTAGGATGACTTTTCAGGCTGCTGCAATGTTAAATGCAGTGATCGCCTTGCATTAAAGAAATATTGCAACACCCTGCGATGTGAAATGCAATAATAATCCTGCAAAACCTCTCAAATGTTAAACGTGACTAATGCATCGTATTAGGATAACTTTGCAGGCTACTGCAATGTTAAATGCAGTGATGGCCTTGCATTAAAGTCATCTAGCGACCCCCATGGATGTTATATGCATTAAATTAATTGCAATAATTTTGCAAAACCTCTCAAATGTTAAATGCAACAAATGCATCGCATTAGGATGACTTTTCTGGCTGCTGCAATGTTAAATGCAGTGATCGCCTTGCATTAAAGAAATATTGCAACACCCTGCGATGTGAAATGCAATAATAATCCTGTAAAACCTCCCAAATGTTAAACGTGACTAATGCATCGTATTAGGATAACTTTGCAGGCTACTGCAATGTTAAATGCAGTGATGGCCTTGCATTAAAGTCATCTAGCGACCCCCCATGACAATAGACAATAGACAATAGACAATAGGTGCAGGAGTAGGCCATTCAGCCCTTCGAGCCAGCACCGCCATTCAATGCGATCATGGCTGATCACTCTCAATCAGTACCCCGTTCCTGCCTTCTCCCCATACCCCCTCACTCCGCTATCCTTAAGAGCTCTATCCAGCTCTCTCTTGAAAGCATCCAACGAACTGGCCTCCACTGCCTTCTGAGGCAGAGAATTCCACACCTTCACCACCCTCTGACTGAAAAAGTTCTTCCTCATCTCCGTTCTAAATGGCCTACCCCTTATTCTCAAACTGTGGCCCCTTGTTCTGGACTCCCCCAACATTGGGAACATGTTATCTGCCTCTAATGTGTCCAATCCCCTAATTATCTTATATGTTTCAATAAGATCCCCCCTCATCCTTCTAAATTCCAGTGTATACAAGCCCAATCGCTCCAGCCTTTCAACATACGACAGTCCCGCCATTCCGGGAATTAACCTGGTGAACCTACGCTGCACGCCCTCCATAGCAAGAACATCCTTCCTCAAATTTGGAGACCAAAGCTGCACACAGTACTCCAGGTGCGGTCTCACCAGGGCCCGGTACAACTGTAGAAGGACCTCTTTGCTCCTATACTCAACTCCTCTTGTTACGAAGGCCAACATTCCATTGGCTTTCTTCACTGCCTGCTGAACCTGCATGCTTCCTTTCATTGACTGATGCACTAGGACACCTAGATCTCGTTGAACTCCCCCTCCTCCTAACTTGACACCATTCAGATAATAATCTGCCTTTCTATTCTTACTTCCAAAGTGAATAACCTCACACTTATCTACGTTATATGCATTAAATTAATTGCAATAATTTTGCAAAACCTCTCAAATGTTAAATGCAACAAATGCATCGCATTAGGATGACTTTTCTGGCTGCTGCAATGTTAAATGCAGTGATCGCCTTGCATTAAAGAAATATTGCAACACCCTGCGATGTGAAATGCAATAATAGACAATAGACAATAGACAATAGGTGCAGGAGTAGGCCATTCAGCCCTTCGAGCCAGCACCGCCATTCAATGCGATCATGGCTGATCACTAATAATCCTGCACAACCTCTCAAATGTTAAACGTGACTAATGCATCGTATTAGGATAACTTTGCAGGCTACTGCAATGTTAAATGCAGTGATGGCCTTGCAATAAAGTCATCTAGCGACCCCCCATGGATGTTATATGCATTAAATTAATTGCAATAATTTTGCAAAACCTCTCAAATGTTAAATGCAACAAATGCATCGCATTAGGATGACTTTTCTGGCTGCTGCAATGTTAAATGCAGTGATCGCCTTGCATTAAAGAAATATTGCAACACCCTGCGATGTGAAATGCAATAATAATCCTGCACAACCTCTCAAATGTTAAACGTGACTAATGCATCGTATTAGGATAACTTTGCAGGCTACTGCAATGTTAAATGCAGTGATGGCCTTGCATTAAAGTCATCTAGCGACCCCCCATGGATGTTATATGCATTAAATTAATTGCAATAATTTTGCAAAACCTCTCAAATGTTAAATGCAACAAATGCATCGCATTAGGATGACTTTTCTGGCTGCTGCAATGTTAAATGCAGTGATCGCCTTGCATTAAAGAAATATTGCAACACCCTGCGATGTGAAATGCAATAATAATCCTGCAAAACCTCTCAAATGTTAAATGCGATTAAAGCATCGTATTAGGATAACTTTGCAGGCTGCTGCATTGTTAAATGCAGCGCTGGCGTTGCATTAAAGCAATATTGCAACCCCCTGGGATGTTAAATGCAATAGAATTAATTGCAATAATTTTGCAAAACCTCTCAAATGTTAAATGCAATTAATGCAACGCATTAGAACAACATTGCAGGCTCCTGCAATGTTAAATGCATGGCAGGCCTTGCATTAAAGCAAAATTGCAGCTGTTCTGGGGTATTAAACGCATTAAAATCATTGTAATAATCATGCAAAATCTCTCAAATGTTCAATGCAACTAATGCATGGTACCATTAAAATCTTTATTGGTGTACGGTTCCCCCTGACATCCATCCACCCACCCACCGATCGATCAATCAATCAATCTTTGATTAATTCTTATTATTATTAATAATATAAATTATTATTACTATAGTATTATTATTGTATTTACTACCCCCGGCATCGCATTAGGATGACTTTTCAGGCTGCTGCAATGTTAAATGCAGTGATCGCCTTGCATTAAAGAAATATTGCAACACCCTGCGATGTGAAATGCAATAATAATCCTGCAAAACCTCTCAAATGTTAAACGTGACTAATGCATCGTATTAGGATAACTTTGCAGGCTACTGCAATGTTAAATGCAGTGATGGCCTTGCATTAAAGTCATCTAGCGACCCCCCATGGATGTTATATGCATTAAATTAATTGCAATAATTTTGCAAAACCTCTCAAATGTTAAATGCAACAAATGCATCGCATTAGGATGACTTTTCTGGCTGCTGCAATGTTAAATGCAGTGATCGCCTTGCATTAAAGAAATATTGCAACACCCTGCGATGTGAAATGCAATAATAATCCTGCAAAACCTCTCAAATGTTAAACGTGACTAATGCATCGTATTAGGATAACTTTGCAGGCTACTGCAATGTTAAATGCAGTGATGGCCTTGCATTAAAGTCATCTAGCGACCCCCTATGGATGTTATATGCATTAAATTAATTGCAATAATTTTGCAAAACCTCTCAAATGTTAAATGCAACAAATGCATCGCATTAGGATGACTTTTCTGGCTGCTGCAATGTTAAATGCAGTGATCGCCTTGCATTAAAGAAATATTGCAACACCCTGCGATGTGAAATGCAATAATAATCCTGCAAAACCTCTCAAATGTTAAATGCGACTAAAGCATCGTATTAGGATAACTTTGCAGGCTGCTGCATTGTTAAATGCAGCGCTGGCGTTGCATTAAAGCAATATTGCAACCCCCTGGGATGTTAAATGCAATAAAATTAATTGCAATAATTTTGCAAAACCTTTCAAATGTTAAATGCATTTAATGCAACGCATTAGAACAACTTTGCAGGCTCCTGCAATGTTAAATGCAGCGCAGGCCTTGCATTAAAGCAAAATTGCAGCTGTTCTGGGGTATTAAACGCATTAAAATCATTGTAATAATCATGCAAAATCTCTCAAATGTTCAATGCAACGAATGCATGGTACCATTAAAATCTTTATTGGTGTACGGTTCCCCCTGACATCCATCCACCCACCCACCGATCGATCAATCAATCAATCTTTGATTAATTCTTATTATTATTAATAATATAAATTATTATTACTATAGTATTATTATTGTATTTACTACCCCCGGCATCGCATTAGGATGACTTTTCAGGCTGCTGCAATGTTAAATGCAGTGATCGCCTTGCATTAAAGAAATATTGCAACACCCTGCGATGTGAAATGCAATAATAATCCTGCAAAACCTCTCAAATGTTAAACGTGACTAATGCATCGTATTAGGATAACTTTGCAGGCTACTGCAATGTTAAATGCAGTGATGGCCTTGCATTAAAGTCATCTAGCGACCCCCTATGGATGTTATATGCATTAAATTAATTGCAATAATTTTGCAAAACCTCTCAAATGTTAAATGCAACAAATGCATCGCATTATGATGACTTTTCTGGCTGCTGCAATGTTAAATGCAGTGATCGCCTTGCATTAAAGAAATATTGCAACACCCTGCGATGTGAAATGCAACAATATTCCTGCAAAACCTCTCAAATGTTAAATGCGACTAAAGCATCATATTAGGATAACTTTGCAGGCTGCTGCATCGTTAAATGCAGCGCTGGCGTTGCATTAAAGCAATATTGCAACCCCCTGGGATGTTAAATGCAATAAAATTAATTGCAATAATTTTGCAAAACCTCTCAAATGTTAAATGCAATTAATGCAACGCGTTAGAACAACTTTGCAGGCTCCTGCAATGTTAAATGCAGCGCAGGCCTTGCATTAAAGCAAAATTGCAGCTGTTCTGGGGTATTAAACGCATTAAAATCATTGTAATAATCATGCAAAATCTCTCAAATGTTCAATGCAACTAATGCATGGTACCATTAAAATCTTTATTGGTGTACGGTTCCCCCTGACATCCATCCACCCACCCACCGATCGATCAATCAATCAATCTTTGATTAATTCTTATTATTATTAATAATATAAATTATTATTACGATAGTATTATTATTGTATTTACTACCCCCGGCATCGCATTAGGATGACTTTTCAGGCTGCTGCAATGTTAAATGCAGTGATCGCCTTGCATTAAAGAAATATTGCAACACCCTGCGATGTGAAATGCAATAATAATCCTGCAAAACCTCTCAAATGTTAAACGTGACTAATGCATCGTATTAGGATAACTTTGCAGGCTACTGCAATGTTAAATGCAGTGATGGCCTTGCATTAAAGTCATCTAGCGACCCCCTATGGATGTTATATGCATTAAATTAATTGCAATAATTTTGCAAAACCTCTCAAATGTTAAATGCAACAAATGCATCGCATTAGGATGACTTTTCTGGCTGCTGCAATGTTAAATGCAGTGATCGCCTTGCATTAAAGAAATATTGCAACACCCTGCGATGTGAAATGCAATAATAATCCTGCAAAACCTCTCAAATTTTAAACGTGACTAATGCATCGTATTAGGATAACTTTGCAGGCTACTGCAATGTTAAATGCAGTGATGGCCTTGCATTAAAGTCATCTAGCGACCCCCCATGGATGTTATATGCATTAAATTAATTGCAATAATTTTGCAAAACCTCTCAAATGTTAAATGCAACAAATGCATCGCATTAGGATGACTTTTCTGGCTGCTGCAATGTTAAATGCAGTGATCGCCTTGCATTAAAGAAATATTGCAACACCCTGCGATGTGAAATGCAATAATAATCCTGCAAAACCTCTCAAATGTTAAATGCGACTAAAGCATCGTATTAGGATAACTTTGCAGGTTGCTGCATTGTTAAATGCAGCGCTGGCGTTGCATTAAAGCAATATTGCAACCCCCTGGGATGTTAAATGCAATAAAATTAATTGCAATAATTTTGCAAAACCTCTCAAATGTTAAATGCAATTAATGCAACGCATTAGAACAACTTTGCAGGCTCCTGCAATGTTAAATGCAGCGCAGGCCTTGCATTAAAGCAAAATTGCAGCTGTTCTGGGGTATTAAACGCATTAAAATCATTGTAATAATCATGCAAAATCTCTCAAATGTTCAATGCAACTAATGCATGGTACCATTAAAATCTTTATTGGTGTACGGTTCCCCCTGACATCCATCCACCCACCCATCGATCGATCAATCAATCAATCTTTGATTAATTCTTCTTATTATTAATAATATAAATTATTATTACTATAGTATTATTATTGTATTTACTACCCCTGGCATCGCATTAGGATGACTTTTCAGGCTGCTGCAATGTTAAATGCAGTGATCGCCTTGCATTAAAGAAATATTGCAACACCCTGCGATGTGAAATGCAATAATAATCCTGCAAAACCTCTCAAATGTTAAACGTGACTAATGCATCGTATTAGGATAACTTTGCAGGCTACTGCAATGTTAAATGCAGTGATGGCCTTGCATTAAAGTCATCTAGCGACCCCCCATGGATGTTATATGCATTAAATTAATTGCAATAATTTTGCAAAACCTCTCAAATGTTAAATGCAACAAATGCATCGCATTAGGATGACTTTTCTGGCTGCTGCAATGTTAAATGCAGTGATCGCCTTGCATTAAAGAAATATTGCAACACCCTGCGATGTGAAATGCAATAATAATCCTGCAAAACCTCTCAAATGTTAAACGTGACTAATGCATCGTATTAGGATAACTTTGCAGGCTACTGCAATGTTAAATGCAGTGATGGCTTCCATTAAAGTCATCTAGCGACCCCCCATGGATGTTATATGCATTAAATTAATTGCGATAATTTTGCAAAACCTCTCAAATGTTAAATGCAATTAATGCAACGCATTAGAACAACTTTGCAGGCTCCTGCAATGTTAAATGCAGCGCAGGCCTTGCATTAAAGCAAAATTGCAGCTGTTCTGGGGTATTAAACGCATTGAAATCATTGTAATAATCATGCAAAATCTCTCAAATGTTCAATGCAACTAATGCATGGTACCATTAAAATCTTTATTGGTGTACGGTTCCCCCTGACATCCATCCACCCACCCACCGATCGATCAATCAATCAATCTTTGATTAATTCTTATTATTATTAATAATATAAATTATTATTACTATAGTATTATTATTGTATTTACTACCCCTGGCATCGCATTAGGATGACTTTTCAGGCTGCTGCAATGTTAAATGCAGTGATCGCCTTGCATTAAAGAAATATTGCAACACCCTGCGATGTGAAATGCAATAATAATCCTGCAAAACCTCTCAAATGTTAAACGTGACTAATGCATCGTATTAGGATAACTTTGCAGGCTACTGCAATGTTAAATGCAGTGATGGCCTTGCATTAAAGTCATCTAGCGACCCCCATGGATGTTATATGCATTAAATTAATTGCAATAATTTTGCAAAACCTCTCAAATGTTAAATGCAACAAATGCATCGCATTAGGATGACTTTTCTGGCTGCTGCAATGTTAAATGCAGTGATCGCCTTGCATTAAAGAAATATTGCAACACCCTGCGATGTGAAATGCAATAATAATCCTGTAAAACCTCCCAAATGTTAAACGTGACTAATGCATCGTATTAGGATAACTTTGCAGGCTACTGCAATGTTAAATGCAGTGATGGCCTTGCATTAAAGTCATCTAGCGACCCCCCATGACAATAGACAATAGACAATAGACAATAGGTGCAGGAGTAGGCCATTCAGCCCTTCGAGCCAGCACCGCCATTCAATGCGATCATGGCTGATCACTCTCAATCAGTACCCCGTTCCTGCCTTCTCCCCATACCCCCTCACTCCGCTATCCTTAAGAGCTCTATCCAGCTCTCTCTTGAAAGCATCCAACAAACTGGCCTCCACTGCCTTCTGAGGCAGAGAATTCCACACCTTCACCACCCTCTGACTGAAAAAGTTCTTCCTCATCTCCGTTCTAAATGGCCTACCCCTTATTCTCAAACTGTGGCCCCTTGTTCTGGACTCCCCCAACATTGGGAACATGTTATCTGCCTCTAATGTGTCCAATCCCCTAATTATCTTATATGTTTCAATAAGATCCCCCCTCATCCTTCTAAATTCCAGTGTATACAAGCCCAATCGCTCCAGCCTTTCAACATACGACAGTCCCGCCATTCCGGGAATTAACCTGGTGAACCTACGCTGCACGCCCTCCATAGCAAGAACATCCTTCCTCAAATTTGGAGACCAAAGCTGCACACAGTACTCCAGGTGCGGTCTCACCAGGGCCCGGTACAACTGTAGAAGGACCTCTTTGCTCCTATACTCAACTCCTCTTGTTACGAAGGCCAACATTCCATTGGCTTTCTTCACTGCCTGCTGAACCTGCATGCTTCCTTTCATTGACTGATGCACTAGGACACCTAGATCTCGTTGAACTCCCCCTCCTCCTAACTTGACACCATTCAGATAATAATCTGCCTTTCTATTCTTACTTCCAAAGTGAATAACCTCACACTTATCTACGTTATATGCATTAAATTAATTGCAATAATTTTGCAAAACCTCTCAAATGTTAAATGCAACAAATGCATCGCATTAGGATGACTTTTCTGGCTGCTGCAATGTTAAATGCAGTGATCGCCTTGCATTAAAGAAATATTGCAACACCCTGCGATGTGAAATGCAATAATAGACAATAGACAATAGACAATAGGTGCAGGAGTAGGCCATTCAGCCCTTCGAGCCAGCACCGCCATTCAATGCGATCATGGCTGATCACTAATAATCCTGCACAACCTCTCAAATGTTAAACGTGACTAATGCATCGTATTAGGATAACTTTGCAGGCTACTGCAATGTTAAATGCAGTGATGGCCTTGCAATAAAGTCATCTAGCGACCCCCCATGGATGTTATATGCATTAAATTAATTGCAATAATTTTGCAAAACCTCTCAAATGTTAAATGCAACAAATGCATCGCATTAGGATGACTTTTCTGGCTGCTGCAATGTTAAATGCAGTGATCGCCTTGCATTAAAGAAATATTGCAACACCCTGCGATGTGAAATGCAATAATAATCCTGCACAACCCCTCAAATGTTAAACGTGACTAATGCATCGTATTAGGATAACTTCGCAGGCTACTGCAATGTTAAATGCAGTGATGGCCTTGCATTAAAGTCATCTAGCGACCCCCCATGGATGTTATATGCATTAAATTAATTGCAATAATTTTGCAAAACCTCTCAAATGTTAAATGCAACAAATGCATCGCATTAGGATGCCTTTTCTGGCTGCTGCAATGTTAAATGCAGTGATCGCCTTGCATTAAAGAAATATTGCAACACCCTGCGATGTGAAATGCAATAATAATCCTGCAAAACCTCTCAAATGTTAAATGCGATTAAAGCATCGTATTAGGATAACTTTGCAGGCTGCTGCATTGTTAAATGCAGCGCTGGCGTTGCATTAAAGCAATATTGCAACCCCCTGGGATGTTAAATGCAATAGAATTAATTGCAATAATTTTGCAAAACCTCTCAAATGTTAAATGCAATTAATGCAACGCATTAGAACAACATTGCAGGCTCCTGCAATGTTAAATGCAGCGCAGGCCTTGCATTAAAGCAAAATTGCAGCTGTTCTGGGGTATTAAACGCATTAAAATCATTGTAATAATCATGCAAAATCTCTCAAATGTTCAATGCAACTAATGCATGGTACCATTAAAATCTTTATTGGTGTACGGTTCCCCCTGACATCCATCCACCCACCCACCGATCGATCAATCAATCAATCTTTGATTAATTCTTATTATTATTAATAATATAAATTATTATTACTATAGTATTATTATTGTATTTACTACCCCCGGCATCGCATTAGGATGACTTTTCAGGCTGCTGCAATGTTAAATGCAGTGATCGCCTTGCATTAAAGAAATATTGCAACACCCTGCGATGTGAAATGCAATAATAATCCTGCAAAACCTCTCAAATGTTAAACGTGACTAATGCATCGTATTAGGATAACTTTGCAGGCTACTGCAATGTTAAATGCAGTGATGGCCTTGCATTAAAGTCATCTAGCGACCCCCCATGGATGTTATATGCATTAAATTAATTGCAATAATTTTGCAAAACCTCTCAAATGTTAAATGCAACAAATGCATCGCATTAGGATGACTTTTCTGGCTGCTGCAATGTTAAATGCAGTGATCGCCTTGCATTAAAGAAATATTGCAACACCCTGCGATGTGAAATGCAATAATAATCCTGAAAAACCTCTCAAATGTTAAATGCGACTAAAGCATCGTATTAGGATAACTTTGCAGGCTGCTGCATTGTTAAATGCAGCGCTGGCGTTGCATTAAAGCAATATTGCAACCCCTGGGATGTTAAATGCAATACAATTAATTGCAATAATTTTGCAAAACCTCTCAAATGTTAAATGCATTTAATGCAACGCATTAGAACAACTTTGCAGGCTCCTGCAATGTTAAATGCAGCGCAGGCCTTGCATTAAAGCAAAATTGCAGCTGTTCTGGGGTATTAAACGCATTAAAATCATTGTAATAATCATGCAAAATCTCTCAAATGTTCAATGCAACGAATGCATGGTACCATTAAAATCTTTATTGGTGTACGGTTCCCCCTGACATCCATCCACCCACCCACCGATCGATCAATCAATCAATCTTTGATTAATTCTTATTATTATTAATAATATAAATTATTATTACTATAGTATTATTATTGTATTTACTACCCCCGGCATCGCATTAGGATGACTTTTCAGGCTGCTGCAATGTTAAATGCAGTGATCACCTTGCATTAAAGAAATATTGCAACACCCTGCGATGTGAAATGCAATAATAATCCTGCAAAACCTCTCAAATGTTAAACGTGACTAATGCATCGTATTAGGATAACTTTGCAGGCTACTGCAATGTTAAATGCAGTGATGGCCTTGCATTAAAGACATCTAGCGACCCCCCATGGATGTTATATGCATTAAATTAATTGCAATAATTTTGCAAAACCTCTCAAATGTTAAATGCAACAAATGCATCGCATTAGGATGACTTTTCTGGCTGCTGCAATGTTAAATGCAGTGATCGCCTTGCATTAAAGAAATATTGCAACACCCTGCGATGTGAAATGCAATAATAATCCTGCAAAACCTCTCAAATGTTAAATGCGACTAAAGCATCGTATTAGGATAACTTTGCAGGCTGCTGCATTGTTAAATGTAGCGCTGGCGTTGCATTAAAGCAATATTGCAACCCCTGGGATGTTAAATGCAATACAATTAATTGCAATAATTTTGCAAAACCTCTCAAATGTTAAATGCATTTAATGCAACGCATTAGAACAACTTTGCAGGCTCCTGCAATGTTAAATGCAGCGCAGGCCTTGCATTAAAGCAAAATTGCAGCTGTTCTGGGGTATTAAACGCATTAAAATCATTGTAATAATCATGCAAAATCTCTCAAATGTTCAATGCAACGAATGCATGGTACCATTAAAATCTTTATTGGTGTACGGTTCCCCCTGACATCCATCCACCCACCCACCGATCGATCAATCAATCAATCTTTGATTAATTCTTATTATTATTAATAATATAAATTATTATTACTATAGTATTATTATTGTATTTACTACCCCCGGCATCGCATTAGGATGACTTTTCAGACTGCTGCAATGTTAAATGCAGTGATCACCTTGCATTAAAGAAATATTGCAACACCCTGCGATGTGAAATGCAATAATAATCCTGCAAAACCTCTCAAATGTTAAACGTGACTAATGCATCGTATTAGGATAACTTTGCAGGCTACTGCAATGTTAAATGCAGTGATGGCCTTGCATTAAAGTCATCTAGCGACCCCCCATGGATGTTATATGCATTAAATTAATTGCAATAATTTTGCAAAACCTCTCAAATGTTAAATGCAACAAATGCATCGCATTAGGATGACTTTTCTGGCTGCTGCAATGTTAAATGCAGTGATCGCCTTGCATTAAAGAAATATTGCAACACCCTGCGATGTGAAATGCAATAATAATCCTGCAAAACCTCTCAAATTTTAAACGTGACTAATGCATCGTATTAGGATAACTTTGCAGGCTACTGCAATGTTAAATGCAGTGATGGCCTTGCATTAAAGTCATCTAGCGACCCCCCATGGATGTTATATGCATTAAATTAATTGCAATAATTTTGCAAAAACTCTCAAATGTTAAATGCAACAAATGCATCGCATTAGGATGACTTTTCTGGCTGCTGCAATGTTAAATGCAGTGATCGCCTTGCATTAAAGAAATATTGCAACACCCTGCGATGTGAAATGCAATAATAATCCTGCAAAACCTCTCAAATGTTAAATGCGACTAAAGCATCGTATTAGGATAACTTTGCAGGCTGCTGCATTGTTAAATGCAGCGCTGGCGTTGCATTAAAGCAATATTGCAACCCCCTGGGATGTTAAATGCAATAAAATTAATTGCAATAATTTTGCAAAACCTCTCAAATGTTAAATGCAATTAATGCAACGCATTAGAACAACTTTGCAGGCTCCTGCAATGTTAAATGCAGCGCAGGCCTTGCATTAAAGCAAAATTGCAGCTGTTCTGGGGTATTAAACGCATTAAAATCATTGTAACAATCATGCAAAATCTCTCAAATGTTCAATGCAACTAATGCATGGTACCATTAAAATCTTTATTGGTGTACGGTTCCCCCTGACATCCATCCACCCACCCACCGATCGATCAATCAATCAATCTTTGATTAATTCTTATTATTATTAATAATATAAATTATTATTACTATAGTATTATTATTGTATTTACTACCCCTGGCATCGCATTAGGATGACTTTTCAGGCTGCTGCAATGTTAAATGCAGTGATCGCCTTGCATTAAAGAAATATTGCAACACCCTGCGATGTGAAATGCAATAATAATCCTGCAAAACCTCTCAAATGTTAAACGTGACTAATGCATCGTATTAGGATAACTTTGCAGGCTACTGCAATGTTAAATGCAGTGATGGCCTTGCATTAAAGTCATCTAGTGATCCCCCATGACAATAGACAATAGACAATAGACAATAGGTGCAGGAGTAGGCCATTCAGCCCTTCGAGCCAGCACCGCCATTCAATGCGATCATGGCTGATCACTCTCAATCAGTACCCCGTTCCTGCCTTCTCCCCATACCCCCTCACTCCGCTATCCTTAAGAGCTCTATCCAGCTCTCTCTTGAAAGCATCCAACGAACTGGCCTCCACTGCCTTCTGAGGCAGAGAATTCCACACCTTCACCACCCTCTGACTGAAAAAGTTCTTCCTCATCTCCGTTCTAAATGGCCTACCCCTTATTCTCAAACTGTGGCCCCTTGTTCTGGACTCCCCCAACATTGGGAACATGTTATCTGCCTCTAATGTGTCCAATCCCCTAATTATCTTATATGTTTCAATAAGATCCCCTCTCATCCTTCTAAATTCCAGTGTATACAAGCCCAATCGCTCCAGCCTTTCAACATACGACAGTCCCGCCATTCCGGGAATTAACCTGGTGAACCTACGCTGCACGCCCTCCATAGCAAGAACATCCTTCCTCAAATTTGGAGACCAAAGCTGCACGCAGTACTCCAGGTGCGGTCTCACCAGGGCCCGGTACAACTGTAGAAGGACCTCTTTGCTCCTATAGTCAACTCCTCTTGTTACGAAGGCCAACATTCCATTGGCTTTCTTCACTGCCTGCTGAACCTGCATGCTTCCTTTCATTGACTGATGCACTAGGACACCTAGATCTCGTTGAACTCCCCCTCCTCCTAACTTGACACCATTCAGATAATAATCTGCCTTTCTATTCTTACTTCCAAAGTGAATAACCTCACACTTATCTACGTTATATGCATTAAATTAATTGCAATAATTTTGCAAAACCTCTCAAATGTTAAATGCAACAAATGCATCGCATTAGGATGACTTTTCTGGCTGCTGCAATGTTAAATGCAGTGATCGCCTTGCATTAAAGAAATATTGCAACACCCTGCGATGTGAAATGCAATAATAATCCTGCACAACCTCTCAAATGTTAAACGTGACTAATGCATCGTATTAGGATAACTTTGCAGGCTACTGCAATGTTAAATGCAGTGATGGCCTTGCATTAAAGTCATCTAGCGACCCCCCATGGATGTTATATGCATTAAATTAATAGCAATAATTTTGCAAAACCTCTCAAATGTTAAATGCAACAAATGCATCGCATTAGGATGACTTTTCTGGCTGCTGCAATGTTAAATGCAGTGATCGCCTTGCATTAAAGAAATATTGCAACACCCTGCGATGTGAAATGCAATAATAATCCTGCAAAACCTCTCAAATGTTAAATGCGACTAAAGCATCGTATTAGGATAACTTTGCAGGCTGCTGCATTGTTAAATGCAGCGCTGGCGTTGCATTAAAGCAATATTGCAACCCCTGGGATGTTAAATGCAATAAAATTAATTGCAATCATTTTGCAAAACCTCTCAAATGTTAAATGCAATTAATGCAACGCATTAGAACAACTTTGCAGGCTCCTGCAATGTTAAATGCAGCGCAGGCCTTGCATTAAAGCAAAATTGCAGCTGTTCTGGGGTATTAAACGCATTAAAATCATTGTAATAATCATGCAAAATCTCTCAAATGTTCAATGCAACTAATGCATGGTACCATTAAAATCTTTATTGGTGTACGGTTCCCCCTGACATCCATCCACCCACCCACCGATCGATCAATCAATCAATCTTTGATTAATTCTTATTATTATTAATAATATAAATTATTATTACTATAGTATTATTATTGTATTTACTACCCCCGGCACATAGCGGAACCTCCAGGGCAGGGAGGAGACTATCCGGCATGTGGAAGTGCTTCTGGGAAGTGTGTCTGATGTGTGTGGGTCTGTGTGTGTCTGTGTGTGTGTGGGTGTGTGTGGGTGTGTGTGTGTGGGTGTGTGTGTGGGTGTGTGTGTGGGTGTGTGTGTGGGTCTGTGTTTGGGTCTGTGTTTGGGTCTGTGTTTGAGTCTGTGTTTGTGTTTGGGTTTGTGTTTGGGTTTGGGTCTGTGTTTGGGTTTGTGTTTGGGTCTGTGTTTGTGTTTGCGTTTGGGTCTCCCCCCCTCTCCCTCTCCCCCAGCTCTCTCCCCCCCTCTCTCCCCCAGCTCTATCTCTCCCCCCCTCTCTCTCTCTCTCCCCCAGCAATAAAAAACAGACGTCACCCTAATTGTGTGCGTGTGTGTGTGTGTGTGTGTGTGAGTTGACTGACTTACCCCAGTCTAGTAGACACTCCGACACTCCAGCAGTTGTGACCAAGCTTGCGATGGCCGTCTTTTATCTGCCTGCCTGCCTGCCTGCCTGCCACCCGCGCCAACCTGAAGGGCCCAAACACTTGTCTTACACTCAGCCCATAACAGATATTGATTAACCCCGTACATACATACATACTTATACGGAACAGGGATAAAGAATAAACAGGTGTCGTGCGTGTGTGTGCGCGCGCGTTATAAACAAGTGCTGTCTGTGAAAAAATCTTTATTGGTGTACGGTTCCTCCTGACATCCACCCACCCACCCACCGATCGATCAATCAATCTTTGATTAATTCTTATTATTAATAATATAAATTATTATTACTATAGTATTATTATTGTATTTACTACCCCCGGCATCGCATTAGGATGACTTTTCAGGCTGCTGCAATGTTAAATGCAGTGATCGCCTTGCATTAAAGAAATATTGCAACACCCTGCGATGTGAAATGCAATAATAATCCTGCAAAACCTCTCAAATGTTAAACGTTACTAATGCATCGTATTAGGATAACTTTGCAGGCTACTGCAATGTTAAATGCAGTGATGGCCTTGCATTAAAGTCATCTAGCGACCCCCCATGGATGTTATATGCATTAAATTAATTGCAATAATTTTGCAAAACCTCTCAAATGTTAAATGCAACAAATGCATCGCATTAGGATGACTTTTCTGGCTGCTGCAATGTTAAATGCAGTGATCGCCTTGCATTAAAGAAATATTGCAACACCCTGCGATGTGAAATGCAATAATAATCCTGCAAAACCTCTCAAATGTTAAATGCGACTAAAGCATCGTATTAGGATAACTTTGCAGGCTGCTGCATTGTTAAATGCAGCGCTGGCGTTGCATTAAAGCAATATTGCAACCCCTGGGATGTTAAATGCAATAAACTTAATTGCAATAATTTTGCAAAACCTCTCAAATGTTAAATGCAATTAATGCAACGCATTAGAACAACTTTGCAGGCTCCTGCAATGTTAAATGCAGCGCAGGCCTTGCATTAAAGCAAAATTGCAGCTGTTCTGGGGTATTAAACGCATTAAAATCATTGTAATATTCATGCAAAATCTCTCAAATGTTCAATGCAACTAATGCATGGTACCATTAAAATCTTTATTGGTGTACGGTTCCCCCTGACATCCATCCACCCACCCACCGATCGATCAATCAATCAATCTTTGATTAATTCTTATTATTATTAATAATATAAATTATTATTACTATAGTATTATTATTGTATTTACTACCCCCGGCATCGCATTAGGATGACTTTTCAGGCTGCTGCAATGTTAAATGCAGTGATCGCCTTGCATTAAAGAAATATTGCAACACCCTGCGATGTGAAATGCAATAATAATCCTGCAAAACCTCTCAAATGTTAAACGTGACTAATGCATCGTATTAGGATAACTTTGCAGGCTACTGCAATGTTAAATGCAGTGATGGCCTTGCATTAAAGTCATCTAGCGACCCCCCATGGATGTTATATGCATTAAATTAATTGCAATAATTTTGCAAAACCTCTCAAATGTTAAATGCAACAAATGCATCGCATTAGGATGACTTTTCTGGCTGCTGCAATGTTAAATGCAGTGATCGCCTTGCATTAAAGAAATATTGCAACACCCTGCGATGTGAAATGCAATAATAATCCTGCAAAACCTCTCAAATGTTAAACGTGACTAATGCATCGTATTAGGATAACTTTGCAGGCTACTGCAATGTTAAATGCAGTGATGGCCTTGCATTAAAGTCATCTAGCGACCCCCCATGGATGTTACATGCATTAAATTAATTGCAATAATTTTGCAAAACCTCTCAAATGTTAAATGCAACAAATGCATCGCATTAGGATGACTTTTCTGGCTGCTGCAATGTTAAATGCAGTGATCGCCTTGCATTAAAGAAATATTGCAACACCCTGCGATGAGAAATGCAATAATAATCCTGCAAAACCTCTCAAATGTTAAACGTGACTAATGCATCGTATTAGGATAACTTTGCAGGCTACTGCAATGTTAAATGCAGTGATGGCCTTGCATTAAAGTCATCTAGCGACCCCCCATGGATGTTATATGCATTAAATTAATTGCAATAATTTTGCAAAACCTCTCAAATGTTAAATGCAACAAATGCATCGCATTAGGATGACTTTTCTGGCTGCTGCAATGTTAAATGCAGTGATCGCCTTGCATTAAAGAAATATTGCAACACCCTGCGATGTGAAATGCAATAATAATCCTGCAAAACCTCTCAAATGTTAAACGTGACTAATGCATCGTATTAGGATAACTTTGCAGGCTACTGCAATGTTAAATGCAGTGATGGCCTTGCATTAAAGTCATCTAGCGACCCCCCATGGATGTTATATGCATTAAATTAATTGCAATAATTTTGCAAAACCTCTCAAATGTTAAATGCAACAAATGCATCGCATTAGGATGACTTTTCTGGCTGCTGCAATGTTAAATGCAGTGATCGCCTTGCATTAAAGAAATATTGCAACACCCTGCGATGTGAAATGCAATAATAATCCTGCAAAACCTCTCAAATGTTAAACGTGACTAATGCATCGTATTAGGATAACTTTGCAGGCTACTGCAATGTTAAATGCAGTGAAGGCCTTGCATTAAAGTCATCTAGCGACCCCCCATGGATGTTATATGCATTAAATTAATTGCAATAATTTTGCAAAACCTCTCAAATGTTAAATGCAACAAATGCATCGCATTAGGATGACTTTTCTGGCTGCTGCAATGTTAAATGCAGTGATCGCCTTGCATTAAAGAAATATTGCAACACCCTGCGATGTGAAATGCAATAATAATCCTGCAAAACCTCTCAAATGTTAAATGCGACTAAAGCATCGTATTAGGATAACTTTGCAGGCTGCTGCATTGTTAAATGCAGCGCTGGCGTTGCATTAAAGCAATATTGCAACCCCTGGGATGTTAAATGCAATAAAATTAATTGCAATAATTTTGCAAAACCTCTCAAATGTTAAATGCAATTAATGCAACGCATTAGAACAACTTTGCAGGCTCCTGCAATGTTAAATGCAGAGCAGGCCTAGCATTAAAGCAAAATTGCAGCTGTTCTGGGGTATTAAACGCATTAAAATCATTGTAATAATCATGCAAAATCTCTCAAATGTTCAATGCAACTAATGCATGGTACCATTAAAATCTTTATTGGTGTACGGTTCCCCCTGACATCCATCCACCCACCCACCGATCGATCAATCAATCAATCTTTGATTAATTCTTCTGATTATTAATAATATAAATTATTATTACTATAGTATTATTATTGTATTTACTACCCCCGGCATCGCATTAGGATGACTTTTCAGGCTGCTGCAATGTTAAATGCAGTGATCGCCTTGCATTAAAGAAATATTGCAACACCCTGCGACGTGAAATGCAATAATAATCCTGCAAAACCTCTCAAATGTTAAACGTGACTAATGCATCGTATTAGGATAACTTTGCAGGCTACTGCAATGTTAAATGCAGTGAAGGCCTTGCATTAAAGTCATCTAGCGACCCCCCATGGATGTTATATGCATTAAATTAATTGCAATAATTTTGCAAAACCTCTCAAATGTTAAATGCAACAAATGCATCGCATTAGGATGACTTTTCTGGCTGCTGCAATGTTAAATGCAGTGATCGCCTTGCATTAAAGAAATATTGGAACACCCTGCGATGTGAAATGCAATAATAATCCTGCAAAACCTCTCAAATGTTAAATGCGACTAAAGCATCGTATTAGGATAACTTTGCAGGCTGCTGCATTGTTAAATGCAGCGCTGGCGTTGCATTAAAGCAATATTGCAACCCCTGGGATGTTAAATGCAATAAAATTAATTGCAATAATTTTGCAAAACCTCTCAAATGTTAAATGCAATTAATGCAACGCATTAGAACAACTTTGCAGGCTCCTGCAATGTTAAATGCAGAGCAGGCCTAGCATTAAAGCAAAATTGCAGCTGTTCTGGGGTATTAAACGCATTAAAATCATTGTAATAATCATGCAAAATCTCTCAAATGTTCAATGCAACTAATGCATGGTACCATTAAAATCTTTATTGGTGTACGGTTCCCCCTGACATCCATCCACCCACCCACCGATCGATCAATCAATCAATCTTTGATTAATTCTTCTTATTATTAATAATATAAATTATTATTACCATAGTATTATTATTGTATTTACTACCCCCGGCATCGCATTAGGATGACTTTTCAGGCTGCTGCAATGTTAAATGCAGTGATCGCCTTGCATTAAAGAAATATTGCAACACCCTGCGACGTGAAATGCAATAATAATCCTGCAAAACCTCTCAAATGTTAAATGCGACTAAAGCATCGTATTAGGATAACTTTGCAGGCTGCTGCATTGTTAAATGCAGCGCTGGCGTTGCATTAAAGCAATATTGCAACCCCTGGGATGTTAAATGCAATAAAATTAATTGCAATAATTTTGCAAAACCTCTCAAATGTTAAATGCAATTAATGCAACGCATTAGAACAACTTTGCAGGCTCCTGCAATGTTAAATGCAGCGCAGGCCTTGCATTAAAGCAAAATTGCAGCTGTTCTGGGGGTAATAAATGCATTAAAATCATTGTAATAATCATGCAAAATCTCTCAAATGTTCAATGCAAATAATGCATGGTACCATTAAAATCTTTATTGGTGTACGGTTCCCCCTGACATCCATCCACCCACCCACCGATCGATCAATCAATCAATCTTTGATTAATTCTTATTATTATTAATTATATAAATTATTATTACTATAGTATTAGTATTGTATTTACTACCCCCGGCATCGCATTAGGATGACTTTTCAGGCTGCTGCAATGTTAAATGCAGTGATCGCCTTGCATTAAAGAAATATTGCAACACCCTGCGATGTGAAATGCAATAATAATCCTGCAAAACCTCTCAAATGTTAAACGTGACTAATGCATCGTATTAGGATAACTTTGCAGGCTACTGCAATGTTAAATGCAGTGATGGCCTTGCATTAAAGTCATCTAGCGACCCCCCATGGATGTTATATGCATTAAATTAATTGCAATAATTTTGCAAAACCTCTCAAATGTTAAATGCAACAAATGCATCGCATTAGGATGACTTTTCTGGCTGCTGCAATGTTAAATGCAGTGATCGCCTTGCATTAAAGAAATATTGCAACACCCTGCGATGTGAAATGCAATAATAATCCTGCAAAACCTCTCAAATGTTAAATGCGACTAAAGCATCGTATTAGGATAACTTTGCAGGCTGCTGCATTGTTAAATGCAGCGCTGGCGTTGCATTAAAGCAATATTGCAACCCCTGGGATGTTAAATGCAATAAAATTAATTGCAATAATTTTGCAAAACCTCTCAAATGTTAAATGCAATTAATGCAACGCATTAGAACAACTTTGCAGGCTCCTGCAATGTTAAATGCAGCGCAGGCCTTGCATTAAAGCAAAATTGCAGCTGTTCTGGGGTATTAAACGCATTAAAATCATTGTAATATTCATGCAAAATCTCTCAAATGTTCAATGCAACTAATGCATGGTACCATTAAAATCTTTATTGGTGTACGGTTCCCCCTGACATCCATCCACCCACCCACCGATCGATCAATCAATCAATCTTTGATTAATTCTTATTATTATTAATAATTTAAATTATTATTACTATAGTATTATTATTGTATTTACTACCCCCGGCATCGCATTAGGATGACTTTTCTGGCTGCTGCAATGTTAAATGCAGTGATCGCCTTGCATTAAAGAAATATTGCAACACCCTGCGATGTGAAATGCAATAATAATCCTGCAAAACCTCTCAAATGTTAAACATGACTAATGCATCGTATTAGGATAACTTTGCAGGCTACTGCAATGTTAAATGCAGTGATGGCCTTGCATTAAAGTCATCTAGCGACCCCCAATGGATGTTATATGCATTAAATTAATTGCAATAATTTTGCAAAACCTCTCAAATGTTAAATGCAACAAATGCATCGCATTAGGATGACTTTTCAGGCTGCTGCAATGTTAAATGCAGTGATCGCCTTGCATTAAAGAAATATTGCAACACCCTGCGATGTGAAATGCAATAATAATCCTGCAAAACCTCTCAAATGTTAAACGGGACTAATGCATCGTATTAGCATAACTTTGCAGGCTGCTGCATCGTTAAATGGAGCGCTGGCGTTGCATTAAAGCAATATTGCAACCCCCTGGGATGTTAAATGCAATAAAATTAATTGCAATAATTTTGCAAAACCTCTCAAATGTTAAATGCAATTAATGCAACGCATTAGAACAACTTTGCAGGCTCCTGCAATGTTAGATGCAGCGCATGCCTTGCATTAAAGCAAAATTGCAGCTGTTCTGGGGTATTGAACGCATTAAAATCATTGTAATAATCATGCAAAATATCTCAAATGTTCAATGCAACTAATGCATGGTACCATTAAAATCTTTATTGGTGTACGGTTCCCCCTGACATCCATCCACCCACCCACCGATCGATCAATCAATCAATCTTTGATTAATTATTATTATTATTAATAATATAAATTATTATTACTATAGTATTATTATTGTATTTACTACCCCCGGCATCGCATTAGGATGACTTTTCAGGCTGCTGCAATGTTAAATGCAGTGATCGCCTTGCATTAAAGAAATATTGCAACACCCTGCGATGTGAAATGCAATAATAATCCTGCAAAACCTCTCAAATGTTAAACGTGACTAATGCATCGTATTAGGATAACTTTGCGGGCTACTGCAATGTTAAATGCAGTGATGGCCTTGCATTAAAGTCATCTTGCGACCCCCCATGGATGTTACATGCATTAAATTAATTGCAATAATTTTGCAAAACCTCTCAAATGTTAAATGCAACAAATGCATCGCATTAGGATGACTTTTCTGGCTGCTGCAATGTTAAATGCAGTGATCGCCTTGCATTAAAGAAATATTGCAACACCCTGCGATGTGAAATGCAATAATAATCCTGCAAAACCTCTCAAATGTTAAACGTGACTAATGCATCGTATTAGGATAACTTTGCAGGCTACTGCAATGTTAAATGCAGTGATGGCCTTGCATTAAAGTCATCTAGCGACCCCCCATGGATGTTATATGCATTAAATTAATTGCAATGATTTTGCAAAACCTCTCAAATGTTAAATGCAACAAATGCATCGTATTAGGATAACTTTGCAGGCTACTGCATTGTTAAATGCAGCGCTGGCGTTGCATTAAAGAAATATTGCAACCCCTGGGATGTTAAATGCAATAAAATTAATTGCAATAATTTTGCAAAACCTCTCAAATGTTAAATGCAATTAATGCAACGCATTAGAACAACTTTGCAGGCTCCTGCAATGTTAAATGCAGCGCAGGCCTTGCATTAAAGCAAAATTGCAGCTGTTTTGGGGTATTAAACGCATTAAAATCATTGTAATAATCATGCAAAATCTCACAAATGTTCAATGCAACTAATGCATGGTACCATTAAAATCTTTATTGGTGTACGGTTCCCCCTGACATCCATCCACCCACCCACCGATCGATCAATCAATCAATCTTTGATTAATTCTTATTATTATTAATAATATAAATTATTATTACTATAGTATTATTATTGTATTTACTACCCCCGGCATCGCATTAGGATGACTTTTCAGGCTGCTGCAATGTTAAATGCAGTGATCGCCTTGCATGAAAGAAATATTGCAACACCCTGCGATGTGAAATGCAATAATAATCCTGCAAAACCTCTCAAATGTTAAACGTGACTAATGCATCGTATTAGGATAACTTTGCAGGCTACTGCAATGTTAAATGCAGTGATGACCTTGCATTAAAGTCATCTAGCGACCCCCCATGGATGTTATATGCATTAAATTAATTGCAATAATTTTGCAAAACCTCTCAAATGTTAAATGCAACAAATGCATCGCATTAGGATGACTTTTCTGGCTGCTGCAATGTTAAATGCAGTGATCGCCTTGCATTAAAGAAATATTGCAACACCCTGCGATGTGAAATGCAATAATAATCCTGCAAAACCTCTCAAATGTTAAATGCGACTAAAGCATCGTATTAGGATAACTTTGCAGGCTGCTGCATTGTTAAACGCAGCGCTGGCGTTGCATTAAAGCAATATTGCAACCCCCTGGGATGTTAAATGCAATAAAATTAATTGCAATAATTTTGCAAAACCTCTCAAATGTTAAATGCAATTAATGCAACGCATTAGAACAACTTTGCAGGCTCCTGCAATGTTAAATGCAGCGCAGGCCTTCCATTAAAGCAAAATTGCAGCTGTTCTGGGGTATTAAACGCATTAAAATCATTGTAATAATCATGCAAAATCTCTCAAATGTTCAATGCAACTAATGCATGGTACCATTAAAATCTTTATTGGTGTACGGTTCCCCCTGACATCCATCCACCCACCCACCGATCGATCAATCAATCAATCTTTGATTAATTCTTATTATTATTAATAATATAAATTATTATTACTATAGTATTATTATTGTATTTACTACCCCCGGCATCGCATTAGGATGACTTTTCAGGCTGCTGCAATGTTAAATGCAGTGATCGCCTTGCATTAAAGAAATATTGCAACACCCTGCGATGTGAAATGCAATAATAATCCTGCAAAACCTCTCAAATGTTAAACGTGACTAATGCATCGTATTAGGATAACTTTGCGGGCTACTGCAATGTTAAATGCAGTGATGGCCTTGCATTAAAGTCATCTTGCGACCCCCCATGGATGTTACATGCATTAAATTAATTGCAATAATTTTGCAAAACCTCTCAAATGTTAAATGCAACAAATGCATCGCATTAGGATGACTTTTCTGGCTGCTGCAATGTTAAATGCAGTGATCGCCTTGCATTAAAGAAATATTGCAACACCCTGCGATGTGAAATGCAATAATAATCCTGCAAAACCTCTCAAATGTTAAACGTGACTAATGCATCGTATTAGGATAACTTTGCAGGCTACTGCAATGTTAAATGCAGTGATGGCCTTGCATTAAAGTCATCTAGCGACCCCCCATGGATGTTATATGCATTAAATTAATTGCAATGATTTTGCAAAACCTCTCAAATGTTAAATGCAACAAATGCATCGTATTAGGATAACTTTGCAGGCTGCTGCATTGTTAAATGCAGCGCTGGCGTTGCATTAAAGAAATATTGCAACCCCTGGGATGTTAAATGCAATAAAATTAATTGCAATAATTTTGCAAAACCTCTCAAATGTTAAATGCAATTAATGCAACGCATTAGAACAACTTTGCAGGCTCCTGCAATGTTAAATGCAGCGCAGGCCTTGCATTAAAGCAAAATTGCAGCTGTTTTGGGGTATTAAACGCATTAAAATCATTGTAATAATCATGCAAAATCTCACAAATGTTCAATGCAACTAATGCATGGTACCATTAAAATCTTTATTGGTGTACGGTTCCCCCTGACATCCATCCACCCACCCACCGATCGATCAATCAATCAATCTTTGATTAATTCTTATTATTATTAATAATATAAATTATTATTACTATAGTATTATTATTGTATTTACTACCCCCGGCATCGCATTAGGATGACTTTTCAGGCTGCTGCAATGTTAAATGCAGTGATCGCCTTGCATGAAAGAAATATTGCAACACCCTGCGATGTGAAATGCAATAATAATCCTGCAAAACCTCTCAAATGTTAAACGTGACTAATGCATCGTATTAGGATAACTTTGCAGGCTACTGCAATGTTAAATGCAGTGATGACCTTGCATTAAAGTCATCTAGCGACCCCCCATGGATGTTATATGCATTAAATTAATTGCAATAATTTTGCAAAACCTCTCAAATGTTAAATGCAACAAATGCATCGCATTAGGATGACTTTTCTGGCTGCTGCAATGTTAAATGCAGTGATCGCCTTGCATTAAAGAAATATTGCAACACCCTGCGATGTGAAATGCAATAATAATCCTGCAAAACCTCTCAAATGTTAAATGCGACTAAAGCATCGTATTAGGATAACTTTGCAGGCTGCTGCATTGTTAAACGCAGCGCTGGCGTTGCATTAAAGCAATATTGCAACCCCCTGGGATGTTAAATGCAATAAAATTAATTGCAATAATTTTGCAAAACCTCTCAAATGTTAAATGCAATTAATGCAACGCATTAGAACAACTTTGCAGGCTCCTGCAATGTTAAATGCAGCGCAGGCCTTCCATTAAAGCAAAATTGCAGCTGTTCTGGGGTATTAAACGCATTAAAATCATTGTAATAATCATGCAAAATCTCTCAAATGTTCAATGCAACTAATGCATGGTACCATTAAAATCTTTATTGGTGTACGGTTCCCCCTGACATCCATCCACCCACCCACCGATCGATCAATCAATCAATCTTTGATTAATTCTTATTATTATTAATAATATAAATTATTATTACTATAGTATTATTATTGTATTTACTACCCCCGGCATCGCATTAGGATGACTTTTCAGGCTGCTGCAATGTTAAATGCAGTGATCGCCTTGCATTAAAGAAATATTGCAACACCCTGCGATGTGAAATGCAATAATAATCCTGCAAAACCTCTCAAATGTTAAACGTGACTAATGCATCGTATTAGGATAACTTTGCAGGCTACTGCAATGTTAAATGCAGTGATGGCCTTGCATTAAAGTCATCTAGCGACCCCCCATGGATGTTATATGCATTAAATTAATTGCAATAATTTTGCAAAACCTCTCAAATGTTAAATGCAACAAATGCATCGCATTAGGATGACTTTTCTGGCTGCTGCAAAGTTAAATGCAGTGATCGCCTTGCATTAAAGAAATATTGGAACACCCTGCGATGTGAAATGCAACAATAATCCTGCAAAACCTCTCAAATGATAAATGCGACTAAAGCATCGTATTAGGATAACTTTGCAGGCTGCTGCATTGTTAAATGCAGCGCTGGCGTTGCATTAAAGCAATATTGCAACCCCCTGGGATGTTAAATGCAATAAAATTAATTGCAATAATTTTGCAAAACCTCTCAAATGTTAAATGCAATTAATGCAACGCATTATAACAACTTTGCAGGCTCCTGCAATGTTAAATGCAGCGCAGGCCTTGCATTAAAGCAAAATTGCAGCTGTTCTGGGGTATTAAACGCATTAAAATCATTGTAATAATCATGCAAAATCTCTCAAATGTTCAATGCAACTAATGCATGGTACCATTAAAATCTTTATTGGTGTACGGTTCCCCCTGACATCCATCCACCCACCCACCGATCGATCAATCAATCAATCTTTGATTAATTCTTATTATTATTAATTATATAAATTATTATTACTATAGTATTATTATTGTATTTACTACCCCCGGCATCGCATTAGGATGACTTTTCAGGCTGCTGCAATGTTAAATGCAGTGATGGCCTTGCATTAAAGTCATCTAGCGACCCCCCATGAATGTTATATGCATTAAATAAATTGCAATAATTTTGCAAAACCTCTCAAATGTTAAATGCAACAAATGCATCGCATTAGGATGACTTTTCTGGCTGCTGCAATGTTAAATGCAGTGATCGCCTTGCATTAAAGAAATATTGCAACACCCTGCGATGTGAAATGCAATAATAATCCTGCAAAACCTCACAAATGTTAAACGTGACTAATGCATCGTATTAGGATAACTTTGCAGGCTACTGCAATGTTAAATGCAGTGATGGCCTTGCATTAAAGTCATCTAGCGACCCCCCATGGATGTTATATGCATTAAATAAATTGCAATAATTTTGCAAAACCTCTCAAATGTTAAATGCAACAAATGCATCGCATTAGGATGACTTTTCTTGCTGCTGCAATGTTAAATGCAGTGATCGCCTTGCATTAAAGAAATATTGCAACACCCTGCGATGTGAAATGCAATAATAATCCTGCAAAACCTCTCAAATGTTAAACGCGACTAAAGCATCATATTAGGATAACTTTGCAGGCTGCTGCATCGTTAAATGCAGCGCTGGCGTTGCATTAAAGCAATATTGCAACCCCCTGGGATGTTAAATGCAATAAAATTAATTGCAATAATTTTGCAAAACCTCTCAAATGTTAAATGCAATTAATGCAACGCATTAGAACAACTTTGCAGGCTCCTGCAATGTTAAATGCAGCGCAGGCCTTGCATTAAAGCAAAATTGCAGCTGTTCTGGGGTATTAAACGCATTAAAATCATTGTAATAATCATGCAAAATCTCTCAAATGTTCAATGCAACTAATGCATGGTACCATTAAAATCTTTATTGGTGTACGGTTCCCCCTGACATCCATCCACCCACCCACCGATCGATCAATCAATCAATCTTTGATTAATTCTTATTATTATTAATAATATAAATTATTATTACTATAGTATTATTATTGTATTTACTACCCCCGGCATCGCATTAGGATGACTTTTCAGGCTGCTGCAATGTTAAATGCAGTGATCGCCTTGCATTAAAGAAATATTGCAACACCCTGCGATGTGAAATGCAATAATAATCCTGCAAAACCTCTCAAATGTTAAACGTGACTAATGCATCGTATTAGGATAACTTTGCAGGCTACTGCAATGTTAAATGCAGTGATGGCCTTGCATTAAAGTCATCTAGCGACCCCCCATGGATGTTATATGCATTAAATTAATTGCAATAATTTTGCAAAACCTCTCAAATGTTAAATGCAACAAATGCATCGCATTAGGATGACTTTTCTGGCTGCTACAATGTTAAATGCAGTGATCGCCTTGCATTAAAGAAATATTGCAACACCCTGCGATGTGAAATGCAATAATAATCCTGCAAAACCTCTCAAATGTTAAACGTGACTAATGCATCGTATTAGGATAACTTTGCAGGCTACTGCAATGTTAAATGCAGTGATGGCCTTGCATTAAAGTCATCTAGCGACCCCCCCATGGATGTTATATGCATTAAATTAATTGCAATAATTTTGCAAAACCTCTCAAATGTTAAATGCAACAAATGCATCGCATTAGGATGACTTTTCTGGCTGCTGCAATGTTAAATGCAGTGATCGCCTTGCATTAAAGAAATATTGCAACACCCTGCGATGTGAAATGCAATAATAATCCTGCAAAACCTCTCAAATGTTAAACGTGACTAATGCATCGTATTAGGATAACTTTGCAGGCTACTGCAATGTTAAATGCAGTGATGGCCTTGCATTAAAGTCATCTAGCGACCCCCCATGGATGTTATATGCATTAAATTAATTGCAATAATTTTGCAAAACCTCTCAAATGTTAAATGCAACAAATGCATCGCATTAGGATGACTTTTCTGGCTGCTGCAATGTTAAATGCAGTGATCGCCTTGCATTAAAGAAATATTGCAACACTCTGCGATGTGAAATGCAATAATAATCCTGCAAAACCTCTCAAATGTTAAATGCGACTAAAGCATCGTATTAGGATAACTTTGCAGGCTGCTGCATTGTTAAATGCAGCGCTGGCGTTGCATTAAAGCAATATTCCAACCCCCTGGGATGTTAAATGCAATAAAATTAATTGCAATAATTTTGCAAAACCTCTCAAATGTTAAATGCAATTAATGCAACGCATTAGAACAACTTTGCAGGCTCCTGCAATGTTAAATGCAGCGCAGGCCTTGCATTAAAGCAAAATTGCAGCTGTTCTGGGGTATTAAATGCATTAAAATCATTGTAATAATCATGCAAAATCTCTCAAATGTTCAATGCAACTAATGCATGGTACCATTAAAATCTTTATTGGTGTACGGTTCCCCCTGACATCCATCCACCCACCCACCGATCGATCAATCAATGAATCTTTGATTAATTCTTATTATTATTAATTATATAAATTATTATTATTATAGTATTATTATTGTATTTACTACCCCCGGCATCGCATTAGGATGACTTTTCAGGCTGCTGCAATGTTAAATGCAGTGATCGCCTTGCATTAAAGAAATATGGCAACACCCTACGATGTGAAATGCAATAATAATCCTGCAAAACCTCTCAAATGTTAAATGTGACTAATGCATCGTATTAGGATAACTTTGCAGGCTACTGCAATGTTAAATGCAGTGATGGCCTTGCATTAAAGTCATCTAGCGACCCCCCATGGATGTTATATGCATTAAATTAATTGCAATAATTTTGCAAAACATCTCAAATGTTAAATGCAACAAATGCATCGCATTAGGATGACTTTTCTGGCTGCTGCAATGTTAAATGCAGTGATCGCCTTGCATTAAAGAAATATTGCAACACCCTGCGATGTGAAATGCAATAATAATCCTGCAAATCCTATCAAATGTTAAATGCGACTAAAGCATCGTATTAGGATAACTTTGCAGGCTGCTGCATTGTTAAATGCAGCGCTGGCGTTGCATTAAAGCAATATTGCAACCCCTGGGATGTTAAATGCAATAAAATTAATTGCAATAATTTTGCAAAACCTCTCAAATGTTAAATGCAATTAATGCAACGCATTAGAACAACTTTGCAGGCTCCTGCAATGTTAAATGCAGCGCAGGCCTTGCATTAAAGCAAAATTGCAGCTGTTCTGGGGTATTAAACGCATTAAAATCATTGTAATAATCATGCAAAATCTCTCAAATGTTCAATGCAACTAATGCATGGTACCATTAAAATCTTTATTGGTGTACGGTTCCCCCTGACATCCATCCACCCACCCACCGATCGATCAATCAATCAATCTTTGATTAATTCTTATTATTATTAATAATATAAATTATTATTACTATAGTATTATTATTGTATTTACTACCCCCGGCATCGCATTAGGATGACTTTTCAGGCTGCTGCAATGTTAAATGCAGTGATGGCCTTGCATTAAAGTCATCTAGTGACCCCCATGAATGTTATATGCATTAAATTAATTGCAATAATTTTGCAAAACCTCTCAAATGTTAAATGCAACAAATGCATCGCATTAGGATGACTTTTCTGGCTGTTGCAATGATAAATGCAGTGATCGCCTTGCATTAAAGAAATATTGCAACACCCTGCGATGTGAAATGCAATAATAATCCTGCAAAACCTCTCAAATGTTAAATGCGACTAAAGCATCATATTCGGATAACTTTGCAGGCTGCTGCATCGTTAAATGGAGCGCTGGCGTTGCATTAAAGCAATATTGCAACCCCCTGGGATGTTAAATGCAATAAAATTAATTGCAATAATTTTGCAAAACCTCTCAAATGTTAAATGCAATTAATGCAACGCATTAGAACAACTTTGCAGGCTCCTGCAATGTTAGATGCAGCGCAGGCCTTGCATTAAAGCAAAATTGCAGCTGTTCAGGGGTATTGAACGCATTAAAATCATTGTAATAATCATGCAAAATATCTCAAATGTTCAATGCAACTAATGCATGGTACCATTAAAATCTTTATTGGTTTGTATGGTTCCCCCTGACATCCATCCACCCACCCACCGATCGATCAATCAATCAATCTTTGATTAATTCTTATTATTATTAATAATATAAATTATTATTACTATAGTATTATTATTGTATTTACTACCCCCGGCATCGCATTAGGATGACTTTTCTGGCTGCTGCAATGTTAAATGCAGTGATCGCCTTGCATTAAAGAAATATTGCAACACCCTGCGATGTGAAATGCAATAATAATCCTGGAAAACCTCTCAAATGTTAAACGTGACTAATGCATCGTATTAGGATAACTTTGCAGGCTACTGCAATGTTAAATGCAGTGATGGCCTTGCATTAAAGTCATCTAGCGACCCCCCATGGATGTTATATGCATTAAATTAATTGCAATAATTTTGCAAAACCTCTCAAATGTTAAATGCAACAAATGCATCACATTAGGATGACTTTTCTGGCTGCTGCAATGTTAAATGCAGTGATCGCCTTGCATTAAAGAAATATTGCAACACCCTGCGATGTGAAATGCAATAATAATCCTGCAAAACCTCTCAAATGTTAAATGCAACAAATGCATCGTATTAGGATAACTTTGCAGGCTGCTGCATTGTTAAATGCAGCGCTGGCGTTGCATTAAAGCAATATTGCAACCCCTGGGATGTTAAATGCAATAAAATTAATTGCAATAATTTTGCAAAACCTCTCAAATGTTAAATGCAATTAATGCAACGCATTAGAACAACTTTGCAGGCTCCTGCAATGTTAAATGCAGCGCAGGCCTTGCATTAAAGCAAAATTGCAGCTGTTCTGGGGTATTAAACGCATTAAAATCATTGTAATAATCATGCAAAATCTCTCAAATGTTCAATGCAACTAATGCATGGTACCATTAAAATCTTTATTGGTGTACGGTTCCCCCTGACATCCATCCACCCACCGACCGATCGATCAATCAATCAATCTTTGATTAATTCTTATTATTATTAATAATATAAATTATTATTACTATAGTATTATTATTGTATTTACTACCCCCGGCATCGCATTAGGATGACTTTTCAGGCTGCTGCAATGTTAAATGCAGTGATGGCCTTGCATTAAAGTCATCTAGCGACCCCCCATGAATGTTATATGCATTAAATAAATTGCAATAATTTTGCAAAACCTCTCAAATGTTAAATGCAACAAATGCATCGCATTAGGATGACTTTTCTGGCTGCTGCAATGTTAAATGCAGTGATCGCCTTGCATTAAAGAAATATTGCAACACCCTGCGATGTGAAATGCAATAATAATCCTGCAAAACCTCTCAAATGTTAAACGTGACTAATGCATCGTATTAGGATAACTTTGCAGGCTACTGCAATGTTAAATGCAGTGATGGCCTTGCATTAAAGTCATC
Source organism: Rhinoraja longicauda (assembly GCF_053455715.1). Classification (NCBI taxonomy): domain Eukaryota; kingdom Metazoa; phylum Chordata; class Chondrichthyes; order Rajiformes; family Arhynchobatidae; genus Rhinoraja; species Rhinoraja longicauda. The sequence continues at coordinate 52,913 of NW_027601775.1, forward strand.
TAGCGACCCCCCATGGATGTTATATGCATTAAATAAATTGCAATAATTTTGCAAAACCTCTCAAATGTTAAATGCAACAAATGCATCGCATTAGGATGACTTTTCTGGCTGCTGCAATGTTAAATGCAGTGATCGCCTTGCATTAAAGAAATATTGCAACACCCTGCGATGTGAAATGCAATAATAATCCTGCAAAACCTCTCAAATGTTAAACGTGACTAATGCATCGTATTAGGATAACTTCGCAGGCTACTGCAATGTTAAATGCAGTGATGGCCTTGCATTAAAGTCATCTAGCGACCCCCATGGATGTTATATGCATTAAATTAATTGCAATAATTTTGCAAAACCTCTCAAATGTTAAATGCAACAAATGCATCGCATTAGGATGACTTTTCTGGCTGCTGCAATGATAAATGCAGTGATCGCCTTGCATTAAAGAAATATTGCAACACCCTGCGATGTGAAATGCAATAATAATCCTGCAAAACCTCTCAAATGTTAAATGCGACTAAAGCATCATATTAGGATAACTTCGCAGGCTGCTGCATCGTTAAATGCAGCGCTGGCGTTGCATTAAAGCAATATTGCAACCCCCTGGGATGTTAAATGCAATAAAATTAATTGCAATAATTTTGCAAAACCTCTCAAATGTTAAATGCAATTAATGCAACGCATTAGAACAACTTTGCAGGCTCCTGCAATGTTAAATGCAGCGCAGGCCTTGCATTAAAGCAAAATTGCAGCTGTTCTGGGGTATTAAACGCATTAAAATCATTGTAATAATCATGCAAAATCTCTCAAATGTTCAATGCAACTAATGCATGGTACCATTAAAATCTTTATTGGTGTACGGTTCCCCCTGACATCCATCCACCCACCCACCGATCGATCAATCAATCAATCTTTGATTAATTCTTATTATTATTAATAATATAAATTATTATTACTATAGTATTATTATTGTATTTACTACCCCCGGCATCGCATTAGGATGACTTTTCAGGCTGCTGCAATGTTAAATGCAGTGATCGCCTTGCATTAAAGAAATATTGCAACACCCTGCGACGTGAAATGCAATAATAATCCTGCAAAACCTCTCAAATGTTAAACGTGACTAATGCATCGTATTAGGATAACTTTGCAGGCTACTGCAATGTTAAATGCAGTGATGGCCTTGCATTAAAGTCATCTAGCGACCCCCCATGCATGTTATATGCATTAAATTAATTGCAATAATTTTGCAAAACCTCTCAAATGTTAAATGCAACAAATGCATCGCATTAGGATGACTTTTCTGACTGCTGCAATGTTAAATGCAGTGATCGCCTTGCATTAAAGAAATATTGCAACACCCTGCGATGTGAAATGCAATAATAATCCTGCAAAACCTCTCAAATGTTAAACGTGACTAATGCATCGTATTAGGATAACTTTGCAGGCTACTGCAATGTTAAATGCAGTGATGGCCTTGCATTAAAGTCATCTAACGACCCCCCATGGATGTTATATGCATTAAATTAATTGCAATAATTTTGCAAAACCTCTCAAATGTTAAATGCAACAAATGCATCGCATTAGGATGATTTTTCTGGCTGCTGCAATGTTAAATGCAGTGATCGCCTTGCATTAAAGAAATATTGCAACACCCTGCGATGTGAAATGCAATAATAATCCTGCAAAACCTCTCAAATGTTAAATGCGACTAAAGCATCGTATTAGGATAACTTTGCAGGCTGCTGCATTGTTAAATGCAGCGCTGGCATTGCATTAAAGCAATATTGCAACCCCCTGGGATGTTAAATGCAATAAAATTAATTGCAATAATTTTGCTAAACCTCTCAAATGTTAAATGCAATTAATGCAACGCATTAGAACAACTTTGCAGGCTCCTGCAATGTTAAATGCAGCGCAGGCCTTGCATTAAAGCAAAATTGCAGCTGTTCTGGGGTATTAAACGCATTAAAATCATTGTAATAATCATGCAAAATCTCTCAAATGTTCAATGCAACTAATGCATGGTACCATTAAAATCTTTATTGGTGTACGGTTCCCCCTGACATCCATCCACCCACCCACCGATCGATCAATCAATCAATCTTTGATTAATTCTTCTTATTATTAATAATATAAATTATTATTACTATAGTATTATTATTGTATTTACTACCCCCGGCATCGCATTAGGATGACTTTTCAGGCTGCTGCAATGTTAAATGCAGTGATCGCCTTGCATTAAAGAAATATTGCAACACCCTGCGATGTGAAATGCAATAATAATCCTGCAAAACCTCTCAAATGTTAAACGTGACTAATGCATCGTATTAGGATAACTTTGCAGGCTACTGCAATGTTAAATGCAGTGATGGCCTTGCATTAAAGTCATCTAGCGACCCCCCATGCATGTTATATGCATTAAATTAATTGCAATAATATTGCAAAACCTCTCAAATGTTAAATGCAACAAATGCATCGCATTAGGATGACTTTTCTGGCTGCTGCAATGTTAAATGCAGTGATCGCCTTGCATTAAAGAAATATTGCAACACCCTGCGATGTGAAATGCAATAATAATCCTGCAAAACCTCTCAAATGTTAAACGTGACTAATGCATCGTATTAGGATAACTTTGCAGGCTACTGCAATGTTAAATGCAGTGATGGCCTTGCATTAAAGTCATCTAACGACCCCCCATGGATGTTATATGCATTAAATTAATTGCAATAATTTTGCAAAACCTCTCAAATGTTAAATGCAACAAATGCATCGCATTAGGATGACTTTTCTGGCTGCTGCAATGTTAAATGCAGTGATCGCCTTGCATTAAAGAAATATTGCAACACCCTGCGATGTGAAATGCAATAATAATCCTGCAAAACCTCTCAAATGTTAAATGCGACTAAAGCATCGTATTAGGATAACTTTGCAGGCTGCTGCATTGTTAAATGCAGCGCTGGCATTGCATTAAAGCAATATTGCAACCCCCTGGGATGTTAAATGCAATAAAATTAATTGCAATAATTTTGCTAAACCTCTCAAATGTTAAATGCAATTAATGCAACGCATTAGAACAACTTTGCAGGCTCCTGCAATGTTAAATGCAGCGCAGGCCTTGCATTAAAGCAAAATTGCAGCTGTTCTGGGGTATTAAACGCATTAAAATCATTGTAATAATCATGCAAAATCTCTCAAATGTTCAATGCAACTAATGCATGGTACCATTAAAATCTTTATTGGTGTACGGTTCCCCCTGACATCCATCCACCCACCCACCGATCGATCAATCAATCAATCTTTGATTAATTCTTATTATTATTAATTATATAAATTATTATTACTATAGTATTAGTATTGTATTTACTACCCCCGGCATCGCATTAGGATGACTTTTCAGGCTGCTGCAATGTTAAATGCAGTGATCGCCTTGCATTAAAGAAATATTGCAACACCCTGCGACGTGAAATGCAATAATAATCCTGCAAAACCTCTCAAATGTTAAACGTGACTAATGCATCGTATTAGGATAACTTTGCAGGCTACTGCAATGTTAAATGCAGTGATGGCCTTGCATTAAAGTCATCTAGCGACCCCCCATGGATGTTATATGCATTAAATTAATTGCAATAATTTTGCAAAACCTCTCAAATGTTAAATGCAACAAATGCATCGCATTAGGATGACTTTTCTGGCTGCTGCAATGTTAAATGCAGTGATCGCCTTGCACTAAAGAAATATTGCAACACCCTGCGATGTGAAATGCAATAATAATCCTGCAAAACCTCTCAAATGTTAAACGTGACTAATGCATCGTATTAGGATAACTTTGCAGGCTACTGCAATGTTAAATGCAGTGATGGCCTTGCATTAAAGTCATCTAGCGACCCCCCATGGATGTTATATGCATTAAATTAATTGCAATAATTTTGCAAAACCTCTCAAATGTTAAATGCAACAAATGCATCGCATTAGGATGACTTTTCTGGCTGCTGCAATGTTAAATGCAGTGATCGCCTTGCATTAAAGAAATATTGCAACACCCTGCGATGTGAAATGCAATAATAATCCTGCAAAACCTCTCAAATGTTAAATGCGACTAAAGCATCGTATTAGGATAACTTTGCAGGCTGCTGCATTGTTAAATGCAGCGCTGGCGTTGCATTAAAGCAATATTGCAACCCCCTGGGATGTTAAATGCAATAAAATTAATTGCAATAATTTTGCAAAACCTCTCAAATGTTAAATGCAATTAATGCAACGCATTAGAACAACTTTGCAGGCTCCTGCAATGTTAAATGCAGCGCAGGCCTTGTATTAAAGCAAAATTGCAGCTGTTCTGGGGTATTAAACGCATTAAAATCATTGTAATAATCATGCAAAATCTCTCAAATGTTCAATGCAACTAATGCATGGTACCATTAAAATCTTTATTGGTGTACGGTTCCCCCTGACATCCATCCACCCACCCACCGATCGATCAATCAATCAATCTTTGATTAATTCTTATTATTATTAATAATATAAATTATTATTACTATAGTATTATTATTGTATTTACTACCCCCGGCATCGCATTAGGATGACTTTTCAGGCTGCTGCAATGTTAAATGCAGTGATCGCCTTGCATTAAAGAAATATTGCAACACCCTGCGTTGTGAAATGCAATAATAATCCTGCAAAACCTCTCAAATGTTAAACGTGACTAATGCATCGTATTAGGATAACTTTGCAGGCTACTGCAATGTTAAATGCAGTGATGGCCTTGCATTAAAGTCATCTAGCGACCCCCCATGGATGTTATATGCATTAAATTAATTGCAATAATTTTGCAAAACCTCTCAAATGTTAAATGCAACAAATGCATCGCATTAGGATGACTTTTCTGGCTGCTGCAATGTTAAATGCAGTGATCGCCTTGCATTAAAGAAATATTGCAACACCCTGCGATGTGAAATGCAATAATAATCCTGCAAAACCTCTCAAATGTTAAATGCGACTAAAGCATCGTATTAGGATAACTTTGCAGGCTGCTGCGTTGTTAAATGCAGCGCTGGCGTTGCATTAAAGCAATATTGCAACCCCTGGGATGTTAAATGCAATAAAATTAATTGCAATAATTTTGCAAAACCTCTCAAATGTTAAATGCAATTAATGCAACGCATTAGAACAACTTTGCAGGCTCCTGCAATGTTAAATGCAGCGCAGGCCTTGCATTAAAGCAAAATTGCAGCTGTTCTGGGGTATTAAACGCATTAAAATCATTGTAATAATCATGCAAAATCTCTCAAATGTTCAATGCAACTAATGCATGGTACCATTAAAATCTTTATTGGTGTACGGTTCCCCCTGACATCCATCCACCCACCCACCGATCGATCAATCAATCAATCTTTGATTAATTCTTATTATTATTAATAATATAAATTATTATTACTATAGTATTATTATTGTATTTACTACCCCCGGCATCGCATTAGGATGACTTTTCAGGCTGCTGCAATGTTAAATGCAGTGATGGCCTTGCATTAAAGTCATCTAGCGACCCCCCATGAATGTTATATGCATTAAATTAATGGCAATAATTTTGCAAAACCTCTCAAATGTTAAATGCAACAAATGCATCGTATTAGGATGACTTTTCTGGCTGCTGCAATGTTAAATGCAGTGATCGCCTTGCATTAAAGAAATATTGCAACACCCTGCGATGTGAAATGCAATAATAATCCTGCAAAACCTCTCAAATGTTAAACGTGACTAATGCATCATATTAGGATAACTTTGCAGGCTACTGCAATGTTAAATGCAGTGATGGCCTTGCATTAAAGTCATCTAGCGACCCCCCATGGATGTTATATGCATTAAATTAATTGCAATAATTTTGCAAAACCTCTCAAATGTTAAATGCAACAAATGCATCGCATTAGGATGACTTTTCTGGCTGCTGCAATGATAAATGCAGTGATCGCCTTGCATTAAAGAAATATTGCAACACCCTGCGATGTGAAATGCAATAATAATCCTGCCAAACCTCTCAAATGTTAAATGCGACTAAAGCATCATATTAGGATAACTTTGCAGGCTGCTGCATCGTTAAATGCAGCGCTGGATTTGCATTAAAGCAATATTGCAACCCCTGGGATGTTAAATGCAATAAAATTAATTGCAATAATTTTGCAAAACCTCTCAAATGTTAAATGCAATTAATGCAACGCATTAGAACAACTTTGCAGGCTCCTGCAATGTTAAATGCAGCGCAGGCCTTGCATTAAAGCAAAATTGCAGCTGTTCGGGGGTATTAAACGCATTAAAATCATTGTAATAATCATGCAAAATCTCTCAAATGTTCAATGCAACTAATACATGGTACCATTAAAATCTTTATTGGTGTACGGTTCCCCCTGACATCCATCCACCCACCCACCGATCGATCAATCAATCAATCTTTGATTAATTCTTATTATTATTAATAATATAAATTATTATTACTATAGTATTATTATTGTATTTACTACCCCCGGCATCGCATTAGGATGACTTTTCAGGCTGCTGCAATGTTAAATGCAGTGATCGCTTTGCATTAAAGAAATATTGCAACACCCTGCGATGTGAAATGCAATAATAATCCTGCAAAACCTATCAAATGTTAAACGTGACTAATGCATCGTATTAGGCTAACTTTGCAGGCTACTGCAATGTTAAATGCAGTGATGGCCTTGCATTAAAGTCATCTAGCGATCCCCCATGGATGTTATATGCATTAAATTAATTGCAATAATTTTGCAAAACCTCTCAAATGTTAAATGCAACAAATGCATCGCATTAGGATGACTTTTCTGGCTGCTGCAATGTTAAATGCAGTGATCGCCTTGCATTAAAGAAATATTGCAACACCCTGCGATGTGAAATGCAATAATAATCCTGCAAAACCTCTCAAATGTTAAACGTGACTCATGCATTGTATTAGGATAACTTTGCAGGCTACTGCAATGTTAAATGCAGTGATGGCCTTGCATTAAAGTCATCTAGCGACCCCCCATGGATGTTATATGCATTAAATTAATTGCAATAATTTTGCAAAACCTCTCAAATGTTAAATGCAACAAATGCATCGCATTAGGATGACTTTTCTGACTGCTGCAATGTTAAATGCAGTGATCGCCTTGCATTAAAGAAATATTGCAACACCCTGCGATGTGAAATGCAATAATAATCCTGCAAAACCTCTCAAATTTTAAATGCGACTAAAGCATCGTATTAGGATAACTTTGCAGGCTGCTGCATTGTTAAATGCAGCGCTGGCGTTGCATTAAAGCAATATTGCAACCCCTGGGATGTTAAATGCAATAAAATTAATTGCAATAATTTTGCAAAACCTCTCAAATGTTAAATGCAATTAATGCAACGCATTAGAACAACTTTGCAGGCTCCTGCAATGTTAAATGCAGCGCAGGCCTTGCATTAAAGCAAAATTGCAGCTGTTCTGGGGTATTAAACGCATTAAAATCATTGTAATAATCATGCAAATTCTCTCAAATGTTCAATGCAACTAATGCATGGTACCATTAAAATCTTTATTGGTGTACGGTTCCCCCTGACATCCATCCACCCACCCACCGATCGATCAATCAATCAATCTTTGATTAATTCTTATTATTATTAATAATATAAATTATTATTACTATAGTATTATTATTGTATTTACTACCCCCGGCATCGCATTAGGATGACTTTTCAGGCTGCTGCAGTGTTAAATGCAGTGATCGCCTTGCATTAAAGAAATATTGCAACACCCTGCGATGTGAAATGCAATAATAATCCTGCAAAACCTCTCAAATGTTAAACGTGACTAATACATCGTATTAGGATAACTTTGCAGGCTACTGCAATGTTAAATGCAGTGATGGCCTTGCATTAAAGTCATCTAGCGACCCCCCATGGATGTTATAATGCATTAAATTAATTGCAATAATTTTGCAAAACCTCTCAAATGTTAAATGCAACAAATGCATCGCATTAGGATGACTTTTCAGGCTGCTGCAATGTTAAATGCAGTGATCGCCTTGCATTAAAGAAATATTGCAACACCCTGCGATGTGAAATGCAATAATAATCCTGCAAAACCTCTCAAATGTTAAACATGACTAATGCATCGTATTAGGATAACTTTGCAGGCTACTGCAATGTTCAATGCAGTGATGGCCTTGCATTAAAGAAATATTGCAACCCCCTGGGATGTTAAATGCAATAAAATTAATTGCAATAATTTTGCAAAACATCTCAAATGTTAAATGCAATTAATGCAACGCATTGGAACAACTTTGCAGGCTCCTGCAATGTTAAATGCAGCGCAGGCCTTGCATTAAAGCAAAATTGCAGCTGTTCTGGGGTATTAAACGCATTAAAATCATTGTAATAATCATGCAAAATCTCTCAAATGTTCAATGCAACTAATGCATGGTACCATTAAAATCTTTATTGGTGTACGGTTCCCCCTGACATCCATCCACCCACCCACCGATCGATCAATCTTTGATTAATTCTTATTATTATTAATAATATAAATTATTATTACTATAGTATTATTATTGTATTTACTACCCCCGGCATCGCATTAGGATGACTTTTCAGGCTGCTGCAATGTTAAATGCAGTGATGGCCTTGCATTAAAGTCATCTAGCGACCCCCCATGAATGTTATATGCATTAAATTAATTGCAATAATTTTGCAAAACCTCTCAAATGTTAAATGCAACAAATGCATGGTATTAGGATGACTTTTCTGGCTGCTGCAATGTTAAATGCAGTGATCGCCTTGCATTAAAGAAATATTGCAACACCCTGCGATGTGAAATGCAATAATAATCCTGCAAAACCTCTCAAATGTTAAACGTGACTAATGCATCGTATTAGGATAACTTTGCAGGCTACTGCAATGTTAAATGCAGTGATGGCCTTGCATTAAAGTCATCTAGCGACCCCCCATGGATGTTATATGCATTAAATTAATTGCAATAATTTTGCAAAACCTCTCAAATGTTAAATGCAACAAATGCATCGCATTAGGATGACTTTTCTGGCTGCTGCAATGTTAAATGCAGTGATCGCCTTGCATTAAAGAAATATTGCAACACCCTGCGATGTGAAATGCAATAATAATCCTGCAAAACCTCTCAAATGTTAAATGCGACTAAAGCATCGTATTAGGATAACTTTGCAGGCTGCTGCGTTGTTAAATGCAGCGCTGGCGTTGCATTAAAGCAATATTGCAACCCCTGGGATGTTAAATGCAATAAAATTAATTGCAATAATTTTGCAAAACCTCTCAAATGTTAAATGCAATTAATGCAACGCATTAGAACAACTTTGCAGGCTCCTGCAATGTTAAATGCAGCGCAGGCCTTGCATTAAAGCAAAATTGCAGCTGTTCTGGGGTATTAAACGCATTAAAATCATTGTAATAATCATGCAAAATCTCTCAAATGTTCAATGCAACTAATGCATGGTACCATTAAAATCTTTATTGGTGTACGGTTCCCCCTGACATCCATCCACCCACCCACCGATCGATCAATCAATCAATCTTTGATTAATTCTTATTATTATTAATAATATAAATTATTATTACTATAGTATTATTATTGTATTTACTACCCCCGGCATCGCATTAGGATGACTTTTCAGGCTGCTGCAATGTTAAATGCAGTGATGGCCTTGCATTAAAGTCATCTAGCGACCCCCCATGAATGTTATATGCATTAAATTAATGGCAATAATTTTGCAAAACCTCTCAAATGTTAAATGCAACAAATGCATCGTATTAGGATGACTTTTCTGGCTGCTGCAATGTTAAATGCAGTGATCGCCTTGCATTAAAGAAATATTGCAACACCCTGCGATGTGAAATGCAATAATAATCCTGCAAAACCTCTCAAATGTTAAACGTGACTAATGCATCATATTAGGATAACTTTGCAGGCTACTGCAATGTTAAATGCAGTGATGGCCTTGCATTAAAGTCATCTAGCGACCCCCCATGGATGTTATATGCATTAAATTAATTGCAATAATTTTGCAAAACCTCTCAAATGTTAAATGCAACAAATGCATCGCATTAGGATGACTTTTCTGGCTGCTGCAATGATAAATGCAGTGATCGCCTTGCATTAAAGAAATATTGCAACACCCTGCGATGTGAAATGCAATAATAATCCTGCCAAACCTCTCAAATGTTAAATGCGACTAAAGCATCATATTAGGATAACTTTGCAGGCTGCTGCATCGTTAAATGCAGCGCTGGATTTGCATTAAAGCAATATTGCAACCCCTGGGATGTTAAATGCAATAAAATTAATTGCAATAATTTTGCAAAACCTCTCAAATGTTAAATGCAATTAATGCAACGCATTAGAACAACTTTGCAGGCTCCTGCAATGTTAAATGCAGCGCAGGCCTTGCATTAAAGCAAAATTGCAGCTGTTCGGGGGTATTAAACGCATTAAAATCATTGTAATAATCATGCAAAATCTCTCAAATGTTCAATGCAACTAATGCATGGTACCATTAAAATCTTTATTGGTGTACGGTTCCCCCTGACATCCATCCACCCACCCACCGATCGATCAATCAATCAATCTTTGATTAATTCTTATTATTATTAATAATATAAATTATTATTACTATAGTATTATTATTGTATTTACTACCCCCGGCATCGCATTAGGATGACTTTTCTGGCTGCTGCAATGTTAAATGCAGTGATCGCCTTGCATTAAAGAAATATTGCAACACCCTGCGAGATGAAATGCAATAATAATCCTGCAAAACCTCTCAAATGTTAAACGTGACTCATGCATCGTATTAGGATAACTTTGCAGGCTACTGCAATGTTAAATGCAGTGATGGCCTTGCATTAAAGTCATCTAGCGACCCCCCATGGATGTTATATGCATTAAATTAATTGCAATAATTTTGCAAAACCTCTCAAATGTTAAATGCAACAAATGCATCGCATTAGGATGACTTTTCTGACTGCTGCAATGTTAAATGCAGTGATCGCCTTGCATTAAAGAAATATTGCAACACCCTGCGATGTGAAATGCAATAATAATCCTGCAAAACCTCTCAAATGTTAAATGCGACTAAAGCATCGTATTAGGATAACTTTGCAGGCTGCTGCATTGTTAAATGCAGCGCTGGCGTTGCATTAAAGCAATATTGCAACCCCTGGGATGTTAAATGCAATAAAATTAATTGCAATAATTTTGCAAAACCTCTCAAATGTTAAATGCAATTAATGCAACGCATTAGAACAACTTTGCAGGCTCCTGCAATGTTAAATGCAGCGCAGGCCTTGCATTAAAGCAAAATTGCAGCTGTTCTAGGGTATTAAACGCATTAAAATCGTTGTAATAATCATGCAAAATCTCTCAAATGTTCAATGCAACTAATGCATGGTACCATTAAAATCTTTATTGGTGTACGGTTCCCCCTGACATCCATCCACCCACCCACCGATCGATCAATCAATCAATCTTTGATTAATTCTTCTTATTATTAATAATATAAATTATTATTACTATAGTATTATTATTGTATTTACTACCCCCGGCATCGCATTAGGATGACTTTTCAGGCTGCTGCAATGTTAAATGCAGTGATCGCCTTGCATTAAAGAAATATTGCAACACCCTGCGATGTGAAATGCAATAATAATCCTGCAAAACCTCTCAAATGTTAAACGTGACTAATACATCGTATTAGGATAACTTTGCAGGCTACTGCAATGTTAAATGCAGTGATGGCCTTGCATTAAAGTCATCTAGCGACCCCCCATGGATGTTATAATGCATTAAATTAATTGCAATAATTTTGCAAAACCTCTCAAATGTTAAATGCAACAAATGCATCGCATTAGGATGACTTTTCAGGCTGCTGCAATGTTAAATGCAGTGATCGCCTTGCATTAAAGAAATATTGCAACACCCTGCGATGTGAAATGCAATAATAATCCTGCAAAACCTCTCAAATGTTAAACGTGACTAATGCATCGTATTAGGATAACTTTGCAGGCTACTGCAATGTTCAATGCAGTGATGGCCTTGCATTAAAGTCATCTAGCGACCCCCCATGGATGTTATATGCATTAAATTAATTGCAATAATTTTGCAAAACCTCTCAAATGTTAAATGCAACAAATGCATCGCATTAGGATGACTTTTCTGGCTGCTGCAATGTTAAATGCAGTGATCGCCTTGCATTAAAGAAATATTGCAACACCCTGCGATGTGAAATGCAATAATAATCCTGCAAAACCTCTCAAATGTTAAATGCGACTAAAGCATCGTATTAGGATAACTTTGCAGGCTGCTGCATTGTTAAATGCAGCGCTGGAGTTGCATTAAAGAAATATTGCAACCCCCTGGGATGTTAAATGCAATAAAATTAATTGCAATAATTTTGCAAAACCTCTCAAATGTTAAATGCAATTAATGCAACGCATTAGAACAACTTTGCAGGCTCCTGCAATGTTAAATGCAGCGCAGGCCTTGCATTAAAGCAAAATTGCAGCTGTTCTGGGGGTATTAAACGCATTAAAATCATTGTAATAATCATGCAAAATCTCTCAAATGTTCAATGCAACTAATGCATGGTACCATTAAAATCTTTATTGGTGTACGGTTCCCCCTGACATCCATCCACCCACCCACCAATCGATCAATCAATCAATCTTTGATTAATTCTTATTATTATTAATAATATAAATTATTATTATTATAGTATTATTATTGTATTTACTACCCCCGGCATCGCATTAGGATGACTTTTCAGGCTGCTGCAATGTTAAATGCAGTGATCGCCTTGCATTAAAGAAATATTGCAACACCCTGCGATGTGAAATGCAATAATAATCCTGCAAAACCTCTCAAATGTTAAACGTGACTAATGCATCGTATTAGGATAACTTTGCAGGCTAGTGCAATGTTAAATGCAGTGATGGCCTTGCATTAAAGTCATCTAGCGACCCCCCATGGATGTTATATGCATTAAATTAATTGCAATAATTTTGCAAAACCTCTCAAATGTTAAATGCTACAAATGCATCGCATTAGGATGACTTTTCTGGCTGCTGCAATGTTAAATGCAGTGATCGCCTTGCATTAAAGAAATATTGCAACACCCTGCGATGTGAAATGCAATAATAATCCTGCAAAACCTCTCAAATGTTAAACGTGACTAATGCATCGTATTAGGATAACTTTGCAGGCTACTGCAATGTTAAATGCAGTGATGGCCTTGCATTAAAGTCATCTAGCGATCCCCCATGGATGTTATATGCATTAAATTAATTGCAATAATTTTGCAAAACCTCTCAAATGTTAAATGCAACAAATGCATCGCATTAGGATGACTTTTCTGGCTGCTGCAATGTTAAATGCAGTGATTGCCTTGTATTAAAGAAATATTGCAACACCCTGCGATGTGAAATGCAATAATAATCCTGCAAAACCTCTCAAATGTTAAATGCGACTAAAGCATCGTATTAGGATAACTTTGCAGGCTGCTGCATTGTTAAATGAAGCGCTGGCGTTGCATTAAAGCAATATTGCAACCCCCTGGGATGTTAAATGCAATAAAATTAATTGCAATAATTTTGCAAAACCTCTCAAATGTTAAATGCAATTAATGCAACGCATTAGAACAACTTTGCAGGCTCCTGCAATGTTAAATGCAGCGCAGGCCTTGCATTAAAGCAAAATTGCAGCTGTTCTGGGGTATTAAACGCATTAAAATCATTGTAATAATCATGCAAAATCTCTCAAATGTTCAATGCAACTAATGCATGGTACCATTAAAATCTTTATTGGTGTACGGTTCCCCCTGACATCCATCCACCCACCCACCGATCGATCAATCAATCAATCTTTGATTAATTCTTATTATTATTAATAATATAAATTATTATTACTATAGTATTATTATTGTATTTACTACCCCCGGCATCGCATTAGGATGACTTTTCAGGCTGCTGCAATGTTAAATGCAGTGATGGCCTTGCATTAAAGTCATCTAGCGACCCCCCATGGATGTTATATGCATTAAATTAATTGCAATAATTTTGCAAAACCTCTCAAATGTTAAATGCAACAAATGCATCGCATTAGGATGACTTTTCTGGCTGCTGCAATGATAAATGCAGTGATCGCCTTGCATTAAAGAAATATTGCAACACCCTGCGATGTGAAATGCAATAATAATCCTGCAAAACCTCTCAAATGTTAAATGTGACTAATGCATCGTATTAGGATAACTTTGCAGGCTACTGCAATGTTAAATGCAGTGATGGCCTTGCATTAAAGTCATCTAGCGACCCCCATGGATGTTATATGCATTAAATTAATTGCAATAATTTTGCAAAACCTCTCAAATGTTAACCCCAAATAAGAAAAAGAAAGAAAAGAAAAAAAGATTAAAGACTGCCTGGTTGTTGGTGGTCCTGCACACGCCCCATGGAATTCCAAACAGAATAAACTGTATATGTATATACATCTCTCCCAAAAGAACCATTGTAAATATGAACAATTCTTCTATATATATAGGCCCCTCTTTTGTAGATAAGGACGCCAGATATTTAAAAAAGTATCATATTTGTTCCTTAAATTATAAGTAATTTTTTCAAGTGGGATACAGTTAGAAATTTCATTATTCCAAAGGTCCATACTTAAATAGGAATCAGATTTCCAAGTAACTGCGATAGTTTTTTTGGCTGCTGCTAATGCAATTTTTATAAATTCTTTCTGATATTTATTCATTTTAAGTTGTGGTCTTATTCCTTCAACATCACCCAATAACAAAAATCTTGGGTTGTATGGAAGTTGTATTCCGATAATCTGTTCTAAAAAGCTTCTTAAGTTTGTCCAAAAAGGTTGTATTTTTGAACAGGACCAAGTAGAATGAAACAAAGTACCAATTTCTTGATTGCACCGAAAACATTGGTCAGATAAACTTGAGTTTATTCTCTTTAATTTTTGTGGTGTGATATATAATTGATGCAGAAAGTTATATTGTACTAGTCTAAACCGAACATTTATTGTATTTTTCATACTGTCAAGGCATAGTTTTGACCAATTTGTTCCATCAATATTAATATTCAAATCCGTTTCCCATTTTCGCCTTGATATATGAATTCCTTGTTTAGGAGCCTTTTTTGAATTAGATTATATATAATAGAAGTAAAAAAAATGATTTGTCCTTTTTGAATTAGGTTTTCAATTTCCTTAGATTTCGGCAATAACATTGTTTGACCCAATTTATCTTTTAAATAAGCTCTTAATTGAAAGTAACAGAAAAGGGAATTATTTGATATATGATATTTATTTTTCAATTGTTCAAATGACATCAATATACCTTTTTCAAAGCAATCACCTATATATCTAATCCCTTTTTGATGCCACCTATATAGAAGCTGGTTATCCATTGTAAAAGGTATCAATCTATTCTGAATCAAAGTTGTCTTTCCTAATAAAGATTTTTTTGTTTCATCCTCAAAATTTACCTTATTCCATAATCCGATCAAGTGTTTTAATAATGGAGATTCTTTCAGTCCCCGTATCAATTTAGGTTCCCATTTATATATAAAGTCTTCTGGTATATTTTCTCCTATTTTATCTAGTTCTATTCTTATCCATGCCGGGTTTTTTTCTTCAAAAAGAGATGCAATAAACCTCAGTTGGTTTGCTTTATAATAATTCTTAAAGTTCGGAAGTTGTAATCCTCCTGAATCAAACTTCCATGTCAATTTTTCCAACGATATTCTTGACATTTTACCTTTCCAAAGAAATTTCCGCACATATTTATTTAACTCTTGAAAAAACTTCTGTGGTACTTGTATTGGTAATGTTTGGAATAAATATTGTAATTTCAGAAATATATTCATTTTAACGGCATTAACTCTTCCTATTAATGTTATTGGTAATGTCATCCATTTATCAAGGTCCTCTTTTATTTTTCTTAGTAATAATAAATAATTTAATTTATATAAATTCTTCATATCATTATCAATTCTTATACCTAAATACTTTATACCAATTAATGGCCATCTAAATTGGGTTAGTAATCGACATTGAGTGTAATCTCCTTTAGTAAGGGGTAAAATTTCACTTTTATCCCAATTTATTTTATAACCTGATATTCTTCCATATTCTTCTAATCTAAAAGATAGTTTGCGCAACAAATCTAATGGTTTTGTTAAGTGTATCAAAACCTCATCTGCAAATAAATTAATCTTAAATTCTTCCTGATTGACTTTAAAACCCTTAATATCTGGGTCAGTTCTAATTAGTTCAGCTAACGGTTCTATCGCCAGGACAAATAAAGCAGGTGATAATGGGCATCCTTGTCTAGTTGACCTTTTTAATTGAAACGGTGTTGAAATTTGGCCATTTGTCGCTACCTTAGCTTTGGGATTCACATTTAGAGTTTTAATCCAGTTTATAAAAGTTGTTCCTAACCCATATTTTTCCAATACTTTATATAAAAAATCCCACTCTAACCTATCAAATGCTTTTTCTGCATCCAGAGCTACTGCTACACTTATTTCATTCCTCTTTTGTGCCAAATGCATTATACTAAGTAACCTAGTTACATTATCTGCAGAATGTCTATTTTTAATAAATCCAGTTTGATCCATATGTACTAATTTTGGTAAATACTTAGACAATCTATTAGATAAAATTTTTGCTACTATTTTATAATCTGTATTCAGCAAAGATATAGGTCTATATGATGTTGGTTTTAAAGGATCCCTATCTTTTTTTGGTATTACTGTTAAAATCGCTGTCGTAAAAGACTCTGGGAGGTTATGTGTTCTTTCCGCCTGCTGTATTACCTCCATAAAAGGAGGAATTAATAATTATTTAAATTTTTTATAAAATTCTGGCGGGAACCCATCTTCTCCTGGGGATTTATTACTCTGTAGTGATATTAACACTTCTTTGACCTCTTTTAATGAAAAAGGCATATCTAATCCCATCTGTTCTTCTAAATTTAATTTAGGAAGGTTTATTTGTGCTAAAAAAATCTATCTCATTAGTATCTTTTTGTGATTCTGACGTATAATTCAGAATTTAAAAAAAAAAAGGTTTCATTAATTTCTAAAGGTTTATAAGTAATTTTATTTGTATTTATTCTAATAGCGTTAATCGTTCTCGAAGACTGTTCGGCTTTCAACTGCCAAGCAAGGACCTTATGTGATCTCTCTCCTAACTCATAGTACTTTGTTTAGTTCTCATAATTGCTTTTTCTGTTCGGTATGTCTGTAATGTATTATATTGTAACTTCTTATTGTAACTTATTATATTGTAACTTCTTATTGATAAGTTGTCTTCGTTTCTCTTCCGTTACATACCTTTGAGATTCTTTTTCTAATTTTGTAATTTCTTTCTCCAATTGCTCTACTTCGGCCATATATTCTTTCTTAATTTTGGAAGTATAACTTATTATCTGTCCTCTCAAATATGCTTTCATTGCATCCCATATAACAAATTTATCATCAACTGAATTGGAATTTGTATCTAAATAAAATTGAATATGTCTTCTCATAAACTCACAAAAATCTTCTCGATTTAATAATGTTGAATTAAATCTCCATCTATAAGTAATTTCCTCTTTATCCATCATTACCATCGACATTGTTAAAGGGGAGTGATCTGATAATGTTCTTGCTTTATATTCAACATTTTTCACTCTGTCCTGTATGTTTGTTGATAATAAAAAGAGATCAATCCTCGAATAAGTTTTATGTCTATATGAGTAAAAAGAATAATCTCTTTCTCTTGGGTTAAGTCTTCTCCATATATCGGTTAGATTTAAATCTTTCATCAATGACAAAGTTAATTTTGCTATTTTCGTTTTTGTAACTGTCCTAACTGATCTATCTAAAACTGGGTCTAAGCAAAAATTAAAGTCTCCACCTATTAGTATTTTATCTTGGGCATCGGCCAGATTCAAAAAAGTTTCTTGTATAAATTTTATATCATTTTCATTTGGTGCATAAATATTCATCAAGGTCCATAATTCCGAAAAGAGTTGGCAATGTATAATCACATATCTTCCCGCAGGATCAATAATTGTATTTTGTATTTTGATTGGTAATGTTTTATTAATCAAAATTGCAACTCCCCTCGCTTTTGAATTGAATGAAGCTGCAGTAACCGTTCCCACCCAGTCTCTTTTTAATTTCTGATGTTCCATCTCTGTTAAATGAATTTCCTGCAAAAAAGCTATATCTATCTTCATTTTTTTAATATGTGTTAAAATTCTTTTTCTTTTTACCGGCCCATTTAACCCATTAACATTAAAACTCAAAAGTTCAGTAATTTAACCATTATTCTTAACAAAATTACTCCTATCTATAACATTACTTAACACCTCGTTTCTCATGGTTCTTTGGGGAGTTTCCTTAAAATTCACCATGTTGCTGTACATCCCCCCCCCCCCCAACATCCAGGCTAAAAGATGAAAAAGAAAAATAAATGGTTAAAGAAACCCAAAATAACCCCCTACTAATGCTGTTTATAAAAAAGAAAACAGCATTACCTCCCTCCATTTTACGGGTCATGGCACACACCATGAATACACACATGAATCCCGCAGTCATCAATTGGTGGTTCTCCACCCCCCCCCCCGAACTAGCATAACCTTTTCTCCCAATCATTATTCATTCAATCTTTACATTTCATATCCTTTATCTTCTCTCCGTTCATATCCGTTTCAATCCATGTCTCATTGTCGTTCTTCTTGTATCTGGTGAGCCTTTGGAAGTTTTAAAGCAAATTCCTCATCTTCCTGGTAATCAGTAAAAAATTTGTTTCCTTCTCTTTCTATAAAAATATTCAGTGTTGCAGGGTATCGCAGGTAAAATCGATAACCTTTTTGCCACAGGGCTTTTTTCGCAGGGTTGAATTCCTTCCTTCTCTTCAAAAGCTCATAACTTATATCAGGATAGAAAAAAAGGTTATTCTCTCCACTTTTCGGAGGAGTAGAATTCTTTATGCATTGTGCAGCCGCCTTCAAAATTCTTTCTTTATCTTGATATCTCAATAATTTTATCAGAATTGATCTCGGATACTGACCCTGTTTTGGACTTGGTCTTAATGCCCTATGTGCCCTTTCAATTTCAATTTCGATTTCACTTTTTTCCATTCCCAAAATATTCGGAATCCATTTTTGAAAGAATTCTATTGAATCTTCTCCCTCTGCGCCTTCTTCAAGACCAACAATCTTTATATTGTTTCGTCTACTAGTATTCTCCAACAAGTCCAGTTTTTCAAATATCTGTTTCCTTTCTGTTATCCAAGCAGTAACGTTGTCTTCGATCTTATTCACTCTTTCAGTAGTATCTTCAGTCTTAACTTCCAATTTTTTATCTTTTTTATCCAATTTATCCATTTTTTTTAAACTTCTGTTGGTGGCGATGGTATTATTTTTTAATTGTTCACATACTTCTTGTAAGATCTCTTCCATACTTCCCCTATATTTTTTACTTTCAATTTTACCTTTAGGTCTATCAAATAGGCAAGGTTCATCTTCTGATGAATCTTCTTGATCGTCTGTATGTTCTTGGTCCTGGTCCTGGTCGATGTCACTATCTGTGGCAGAGGCATCCTGGGATTGTAGTTTCTTTAACTTCCCTTGTGACATTTCGCGCATGCACGGTTCCCCTTGTTCGCGCATGCGCGGTTCCCCGTATTCACGCGAGGCATGCTTCTTCCTCCCGGGTGCCGCCGCTCCTGCTTGCCATTCTTCGGGATCAGTCCTCTCAACTTGAGCACGAGGATTCTCCATCGCAACAGGGCCTCCTTCCCTCTTCTCACCCGATCTCTTTAAACCAATATGTTTCTTCAGTTTTTGTTTAGGAGACATGTTTCAATAATCCCCCGATCTTTATAGAGAATTATAGACTTTCTAAGAAACTTTTGTTCCATTTTTTTTTAACTTACTCGGTACGTTTCTAAGTTTTGTTCGGAGGAGCTGGAAGACCACAACCTGTGCCTACGTCATCACGTGCCGTCCCCGAACATTCTTTGCATCCATTTACCTTAATCAGACCGTGCCACATTCTCCGTGTGACCCAGAGGTTGTACTTGGACTTACGTTTCTCCCGGTATTGTCTCTTGGCACCCTTGATGGCTTTGCGGAGACCACAGACTCTTCACACCACGGGACCCACTCACAAGTTAGGATACTCTCGACCTAGTGTTATCGTCCGGATTCACAATCTACAACATTGAAACTACTGAGGGCTGTCTATCGGACCACAGCGCTATCATTTTTGACGCATCTCTGCCTTTATCTCCCGCAAAATCTCATCTCCCTGTTCGCTACTCCCGCGACATAAATTCATTGCCTGCCAGTAAATTCTCCGAGGCTCTCACAGCTGCCCCCAACATCTGCACTATTGAGGCTTCTCCCCCCCATCTCAGCACTGAGGATCTCACCTCTTTATTTAATATCACTTGCTCTTCCATCCTGGATTCTATCGCTCCCCTTAAAATGAAAAAGCCTAAGCCCAAAGGTCGGCCTTGGCTCAATGACACCACCAAAGCCCTAAGAAGGGAGTGCAGAAAATCAGAACGGAGGTGGAAATGTGACAAGCTTCAAATTTCCTTCGAAATTCTGAGAAACAATCTTGTCAAATACCAGGAAGCATTAAAGTCTGCTAGAGCACAATACTTCTCCGACCTTATTTCCAAAAACTCTCATAACTCCAAGGTCCTATTTAGCACAATTACCTCTGTCATATGTCCCGCCCCCAGTACCAGCTTAGTTAGGTCCCCTGCTAAGTGCGAAGAATTCGCTAAATTTTTCACCAGCAAAGTTGAGAACATTAGAATGAACATTTCCCCTCCCACCCGTGACCTAGCTGTCTCGCGAGTCTGTTCATCTAAATTGGACTGTTTCCAACCCGTCACTGTATCCTCCCTTGCAAAGCTTGTCTCCGCTATGAAACCTGCAACCTGCCCCCTTGATCCTGCCCCCACTGCCCTTCTGAAGGATGTCATTGCAATAGTCGCTCTATTATCAACAGTTCTCTGGCCACTGGCACTGTTCCAACCTGTTTCAAGCACGCGGTGGTCCAGCCCCTACTGAAAAAACCTAACCTAGACCCCACCTTGCCTAGTAACTACAGACCCATTTCCAAACTGCCATTCCTGTCAAAATGGCAATTGAAAAGGCAATTCTAAACCAATTAGTGCCACACCTACACCAAAACACCATCCTGGAAAGTTTCCAGTCAGGTTTCAGAGCCCACCACAGCACAGAGTCTGCCTTGTTGAAGGTACACAACGACCTGCTTCTCGCCATCGACACCGGCGACTGTGCAATCCTGCTCCGTCTCGACCTCAGCGCAGCGTTCGATACAGTGGACCACACCATCCTTATTGACCGTCTTCAGTACGCGGTTGGCATTGATGGCACTGCCGTGAGCTGGTTCGCTTCCTACCTCAAAGTTAGGAGTTTCGCCATCAACATAGGCAGTTATTCCTCTGCTCCAGCTAGCCCCTCCTGCGGAGTTCCACAAGGCTCCATCCTAGGCCCCATTCTCTTCTCTCTATACATGCTCCCCCTTGGCCAAATCATTCAAAGGCACGGCATTTCTTTCCACTTCTATGCCGATGACACTCAGCTTTACCTCCCCCTGAAGCCCTACAACCAGTCAAATTTAAACAGCCTCTTACACTGCCTTGAGGACATAAAATGTTGGATGGCACAGAACTTCCTCTAATTAAACGAGAGCAAGCCTGAGGTCATCCTATTAGGCCCCCCGACTCCATCAAATCGATAACAGGCAGTCTTGGAAGCCTATCCTGCCTAGTCAAACCGCATGTCAAAAACCTCGGCGTGTTATTTGACTCTGCATTAAAATTTGACAAGCAAGTCAACGCTGTGGTAAAAGCCAGCTTCTTCCAACTTCGTACCATAGCTAAAATCAAACCTTTCCTGCAATTCGACGGCACTGAAAAAACCATTCATGCTCTCATTTCCTCCCGCCTAGACTACTGCAACTCCCTATACACTGGGATCAGCCAATCTTCCCTGTCCCGCCTGCAACTGGTCCAAAACGCCGCAGCGAGACTCGTGACGAGTACCCGTAAAAGGGACCACATCACGCCGATTCTGGCCT
>NW_027601776.1:0-75000 GCF_053455715.1 Rhinoraja longicauda
CCTTCAAACACATCAGCATACTCCGCTATCAATCTTTCCTTGTTCAGAGGGATTTCACTGCCATTCAGTGTCATTATGTTCTCTGTACACACTGAGATGAGCCCCATCTGCTGGGCTGCCCTGTTTCCCAGGATTGGAATGCAGTCTTCCTCCAGGACTACAAACTCTACTTTGTATTTCCTTCCATTCTTCGGGTTCACCAGTCTCATCGTGCTTTTCCCAAGAGGCACCACTGTCGTATTGTTGTACATGGACAATACTTGCTTTGTTTCATCCACATCCTTCGCATACATCTTGGGAATGATGTTACATGTGGCTCCACTGTCCACCTGGAATTTTACTTCCTTCCCTTTCAGCATCATGGTCGCAAACATTTTCTTTGGGAATTGAGTCTCCTCAACCCTGTGCACACTTTCTGCTTTTCCTGCTTCTGGTTGCAGTTCCATTGTGTGAATGTCATCATCCTCTTGACTGTCATCACACTCATCACTGGAACTCTCCACTTCCACCACTGCATGCACAGGTTTTCTCCCTTTCTTTTCTTTCTTCTGCTGCCCCTGCTTTTCCATGCATTGTGAGGCAAAATTATCTTTCTGATGGCATTTGAAACACTCCCTGCCACATGCCGGACATTTCTCCTTCTTTCTCTCATGTTTGTATCCACAGTATTTGCACTCTATGGTTGGCTGGTATCGTTTCCCCTCATGTCTCACTGCACAGACATCTTGTTGCTGGTCCCCTACCAGGACATCAACTCTGGCCTTGGCCAGCACCAAAGCCTGGCATGCCTAAACACACTTTTCTAAGTCAAGTGAGGTTTCTCGGAGAAGTCTTTCCCGCAGCATGTCATTCCTTATGCCGCATATTATTCTATCACGTATCAGTGAATCCTTCAACTCTCTGAAACCGCAATGAGCTGCCAAGAGCTTCAGTTCTATTAAAAATGAATCAAAAGTCTCCCCTCTCTCTTGGCTCTGCATAAAGAATCTATACCTGTCGACGGTCTCGTTCCTCACGGGTTGACAATGCTTTTCGAACGCATCGAGTGCCTGCGCTAGCGTAACCTCTTGTACGTTGCCCTCCGGCGTCCGTGTCTGTATCGTTTGGTAGAGCTCTCTCCCTTGTGATCCAACTAGGTACATTAGCAGTTTCCTCATTGTCTTGTCCTCCTTCCCTTCCATGCTCAAATCAACATAGAGCTCAAACTCTTCCCTCCATTGTCTCCACTCCATTGGCAGGTCCCTTGCCTCAAAATTCATTTGCCTAGGGGGCTACAGCTGCTCCATTTTCATGATAAATCCGCCCCACTATCAATGGAAACAATGTAGGCCCCACAGTCGTCTCTCAGCAGTAATTACTCACAAACGTCATCTGCTGTCGTCCTATCGATTGATCCTGAAGCAGGCCCCGATCTGACACCATGTTTTGTTAGTGTGTTTCCTTTCTGTAACCTGCTACATTACAGCTACACAACTAATTAACAGAGGCTTTACACTCGAGTCTTGGGTTCAGCCATTTTAATTTAGGATCCGCTTGGCTACAGCCCCATGGGCAATATATCCCCGGTACTGCACCACCGGGTGCGCTATTCCCATAACAAAAACAACCTGTTTGTTTCCACATTCACAGCTGAACCGTCTGATGCAGTGACTGAGGGAGACACTGTCACCCTAACCTGCTCTGTGTCTCATGTCATTGGGTCAACGAGACTGGTTTGGATCAATGGCGATGGCAGAACTGTTGAAGAAAAGGCACTGGCCGGGAAAGAGAAATCTCTGTGTCTGGTTATACAGAAAGCTGAGAGAGGCAGTGGGAACTGGAGATGTGGTTTGTTTCATCAAGACCTGCCCCGGCTTTTTGTCCCGTACTACCAGGAGCCCAGTGGTGAGTGACTCAGGGTTTGCTCTTCATACTCAGTCATGATTGAGTTTTGATGTCGCTTATTGTTCCTGAAATTTGAGAGTTAAATATGGTCTTCTAGTTTGTGATTGGTCTTGCTCTGTTCTGAACACCGAATTCACAAATTTCAAAGAAAACTTCCCGAACCCCATTTCGCCCCTCCCCTCCTCCTCCCCCCCAACTCATTGTGCAAGCATTTATTCCACCACCCAGCTACACTATTCTTTTCCCTTCCTCTTTCCACTCATTGCCTACCCCCTTCCAATTGCACAATTTCCCTTTTACGTTCTTGCTCCACTTCCACCCATATCCCTCCCTCTTTTACTGACCTGGCAACCCTTTGTCTCCATTTCACCCCTCGCTTGTATCATTATCTCCATCTATCTACTAATCACCATTCCCCACCTGTATCCACCTATCACTCACCATGCTTTGACTCATGCCTACTTCCCTTCCCCAGCTTTCACTCTCCTATTCCATCAGTCTGAAAAAGTGTCCTGACACGAATCGTCATCAATCCATTCCCTCCACAGATGCTGCCTGACCCATTGTGTTTCTCCAGCACTTTGCGCTTGATCAACATTCCAGAATCTGCAGTTTCTTGTGTCTCCAGGGAAGGATACCCACTGGTCAGCGTGGACGGATTGCTGCAGAGGGCCTGTTTCCATGCTGTTCCATGATGATGAATTATAACGAACAACACAGTAAAGAAAAATTATTGAACAACATTTACACATTTGTTCCCTTTTCCTACAGGAAGTGGAGATTCTGTTTACTTTTTCCATCAGGGAGGCAACTTTGTGCTTAAAGGACCAAACAGTCCTGGAAATGGCTCCATTCATTGGGAATGGAGGCCACACACAGGGCAACAATCCACAAAGCGATTGGCCACTTTTCACAGAGATGATCAGCGGTGGGCCGTACGATGGAGTGATGAGTACAATCAAATACCAGGCATTTCCCAGAGGATGCGTGTGGACTGGGGTACCCTTAATCTGAGGATCCAGAAGCCCACCTTTGAACTTGCAGGACTGTTCACTTGGACTCAGACACAGCCCGGTGGGAAAATGCTGAGACAGTGGGAACTACTTGGGATCAAAGGTAATAGAGTCATAGTGTCACACAGCACTGAAACAGACCCTTTGGCCCAATTCATCCATACTGACCAACCACCCATCTAAGCTTGTTCAATTTGCCCTCATTTGACTCTTAACCCTTAACCTTTTTTTCCATGTAGCTGTTTAAATGTCTTTTAATTGTTGTTGTACCTGCATCAACCACTTCCTCTGCTCAATATTTCCATACATGTATGTTCATGGTACCACGCTCTTTGTCAAAAAATTGCCCTTCATATTAAAGAGTATATCAAATCTGTTCCGTCTCTCTTTAACATGTACTATCTAGTTTTTGATTCCCCAACCCTGGGAAAAAGACCATGTGCATTTACTATTGATATGGCTCTCATGATTTTATTCACCCCAATGTGATCACTCCTCAGTAAAAGACATCCAAGAAAAATAATCAGTCTGAAGAAGGGTCTCGACCTGTAATGTCACCTATCTATGTTCTCTAGAACTGCTGCATGACCTGCTGAAATACTCGTGCACTTTATGTCCTTTTATGTATTAACCATCATCTGCAGTTCTGTGTTTCTACTATACTAAAAAACTCACTACCTGGAAGTGTTGATGTGTGAGACTAGGGGGTTGAGGGAACAGGTGGTCACGACCTGCATGTGTTGATGCCACCACTGAGCACGGCTGCTCAGCATTCGGCTGAATGTCTGTTTGCAGAAAAAAGACAATTCTGCCCGCTGGTGGGAACTGACCCACACGTTATGTGTCTGTTTCCACAGTTGAGGCAGACTCACCGAGGCCAGTAATGGGCAGTGACATCACCCTCAGCTGTACCATCTCCAGACTCCCAGATACAGTCAGTCTTCACTGGAAAACAAGAGGCTCATCTCAGCAGAACAGGAGGAACAACATTGATCAGATCCGTCTGAATAACACCGTCTATCTGGTGGTCCAACATGTTGGAGCAGGAAATCCTAAACTGTACACATGGGAAGTGCAGGAAAATGGTTCCATTGTTCTCACTGGAGACACCAAATTTGAAGTGGATCAGGGTGAGTCCAGAGCTGCCTTGCAGCAGGTATTAAATAGATATCAAACTGTTCCACATATTGTACCGTTAGCACTGATAACACCGTGGACTTTCACTGCAGGATGCGGGCATTGCCTTTACCCTGGGACATGGTGTAAATATAAAATGGTGGCACTAAGATTGATGGAGCCACACAGGGGAACCAAGGGATTAATTTCAATTCACTTGCATGAATCAGTGAATAATATCCAGTGATGGAAAAAACATCTGCACCTCTGCATCTTTGGAAATTTTCAGTGTTTAACAAAACATAAAAATATGAACAATCCTCCGTTGGGCCTTTTTGACTGTGGAGTCGATGGTGGCCTCCCATTTAAGGTCCCTGGAGATGATGGTTCTGAGGAAATCAAATGACTCCACAGTTGTGACTGTAGTGTTGTTGATGGTGAGTGGGGAGAGGGGAGGGGGAGCTCACCTAAAGTCTACAATTAATTCCACTGTCTTAAGAGCATTGAGCTCCAGGTTGTTGCAATGTCACCAGGTTGCCAGCTGCTATGATTAGGGTGACGTGGACTTTGTGCTGAGGTATGAATGCAGGCGCAGCAGACAATGAAGAAAGCAAATGGCATATTGGCCTTCATAGCAAGATGATTTGAGTATAGGAGCAAGGAGATTCTACTGCAGTTGTACTGATGAGACCGCACCTGGACTACTGGGTGCAGTTTTGGTCTCCTAGTTTCACAAAGGACATTCTTGCTATCGAGGGTGTGCAGCGAAGGTTCACCAGGTTAATTCTTGGAATGGCGGGACTGACATATGATGAAAGAATGGATCGACTCGGCTTCTATTCAATGGAATTTAGAAGGATGAGAGGAAAATCTTATAGAAACATATAAAATTATTAAGGGATTGGGCAGGCTAGATGCAGGTAAATGGTTCCCCATGTTGGGGGAATCCAGAACCAGGGATCCCAGTTGACATCCCAGAGCCGGGGGTTTGTGCCTGTGTAAACTCAGAACATCTGTACCTCTGCATCTTTGGAAAATTTATTCTTTGTTCCCTGTCCCTCTCTTGCAGATTTACACAATAAGATGTACACAGTTTATCGGTCAATCACAGATCACAGTGAACTCGACCTGATTTGTGAAGCTTCTCCTGAGAGTGAAACTAAATGGACCTGGAGATCACATTTCCAGAATCAAGAGAAGGAAATAGCTTCCATGCACAGGTCTGAGCCGAACCATGTCAACAGAAGCTACTTTGGGAATCGACTGGAAACCACAGAGGGAAATGTGAATGGCAAGAATTTCCATGTGAGGATTGTCCCCGTGCGGTTTAAAGATGCTGGAGTTTACATATGTTCCATGGGATCTAAAAAATCTGTGACCATTGAACTAATCACAGTTACAGGTAAGAGACTGGATGTTCCTACTTTCAATAATTAGGTTACTGCCATAGAGTTTCTATTCTGAATACAGACTGCAATGTTTGCAGGAATTCCCTAGTGCGAAGAATCATTTTACCTCCAGAGCTTCCTCTTCAACTTGTTTGTATTTTGCTGAACCCAAAATGTGCCCTAAACCAACATTATTGGGAAGCACATCAAAATGTTCTTTTCATGTATTTTGCTGAAAGCACATTCCGTTTTATACATAAGAGAGTGAATATGATAAAATTTGATTCACAAAGGCGCAAATGAGCTTCTTTCTAAAATATTTTTTAAATCATTCGACTTCTCTTAACACAATCCCCAAGTTTCTTTGACCCCAAACGACACATCCTAATTTTTGAAGGCTCACTGGAGGCTTAAAGCTGAGTGTATTTTGTGGAATTTATCAATTGATATTCACCTGGATTAGTGTTGTGGCCAGCACTGTGCCCATAGACAATGATGTGGGCAGTGGTTGCTCTTTGTATAATGAGTTCAAAATTGTTGTGAATGATAATGGAAAAGACACTTGGAGAGGTGCATGGATGGGAAAAGGTGCAGAGGGATATGGGACAAATGTGGGAAAGTATTTAGATGGAGCATCTTGGTCGGCATGGACAAGTTGGGCTGAATGGACCGAATTGTTTCATGCTGTATGACTCCATGACTCTAACTCTTGTTATGCAATATAATTTTACACACTTAGAACACCAGACACTGGTGTCAAAGTACTGAGAAAAACACAACACAATCCAGACGAAACTGATTGTTTTACAATTTTCTTCTTTCCACAGTCACAACTGAACCATCTGGTGCAGTGACTGAGAGAAGAAACATTACCCTGACCTGCTCTGTGTCTCGCGTCACGGACTCAATGAGACTGGTTTGGATCAATGATGAAGGCAAAGCTGTAGAGGAGAAAAATCTCATGCAAAAAAAGCAGGAGGACAATTCTTTGCAGATGATTATTGCAAAAGCTGATGGAGTAAGAAGGAACTGGACATGTGGTTTGTTTCATCAAAGCACAGCCAAGGTTTTCATTCCATATTATCTGCCGGTGAACAGTAAGTGTCTTAGCTTCTCATCTTCGTGATCTCAACACAGAGTTCTTGTCGCTTGTTGTTAATCCTTTTTGGATAACTTTAACATTCCATGTCTTACTGCAAGTAGAGCTCAATCATAGACATTTCCTTCAAACCTCATGTCCATGCCTATAAAGTCACTTCTATTGTAAGTAATCCAGGTCTCTGAAGCACATGGGAACACATGGATCACTACTGCTGGCAGACCACTGACCAAGACCTGTGTTGGCACATTGAAGGTGATTGTGAATTTCATCATCAATGTCTGTTCTGGTTGATAAGTGTCTCCAGAGGTATGAAAACTGGTCCAGAAGTATGAAAACCAGTGTGTCACAATGAACCTTTTTGTCAGAGGTCAGCACAGTCAGGTGGGCAGCTTGGTGGTAGATCTTTGCCATAACACCCAAACTGGCCCTTAAAGATCACAAAATTCATGACGTGGGGGAGGGAATACTGATATCTTCACTTTGTCTGACCATGGTGGTGCAGTGGTAGGGTTGCTGCCTTACATCGCCAGAGACCCGGGTTCAATCCTGACGACAGGTGCTGTCTGTATGGAGTTTGTACATTCACCCCGTGACCTGCGTGGGTTTGCTCCAGGATTTCCAGTTTTTTCCCAAATTCCAAAGACGTACAGGTTTGAAGGTAAATAGGCTTGGTTTAATTGTATGTTGTCCCCAGTGTGTGTAGGATAGAGTTAGTGTGCGGGAATTGCTGGTCGGTGCGGACTCGGAGAGCCGAAGGACCTGTTTCCGCACTGTATCTCTAAACTAAACTAAACACGCCCTTTCTTCCCAATCCCACCCATCCATTAATCCCTGCCCATCATGTGGCCCCAAGCCTCGGTGAAAGACATTTTGTACAATGCTGACAGAAAGCAAAGTATTGATCCCTACAGTGGAAGATCCTGTTAACACCCAGGCACAAAGAAACAATGTGCCTGTGAAGCACAAAGTGGAAAGTATCAATGTCCCAACAGGGACACTTTAATTCATCACAGATAATGACATCATGCAATCATAGAATTGTGGAATGGTTGTAGCACAGAAGGTGGCCATTTGACCTATCATATCCATGCTGGCTCTCATCTAGAGCAACTCGCTAATTCTATCTGTTTGTACGTTCTCCCCGTGACCTGCGTGGGTTTTCTCCGAGATCTTCGGTTTCCTCCCACACTCCAAAGACGTACAGGTATGTAGGTTAATTGGCTGGGCAAATGTAAAAATTGTCCCTCGTGGGTGTAGGATAGTGTTAGTGTGCGGGGATCGCTGGGCGGCACGGACCCGGTGGGCCGAAGGGCCTGTTTCTGCGCTGTATCTCTAAATCTAAATCTAAAAATCTACCCCCTCTCCTTTTGCCATGACATTGCAGCTTTTTCATCACTATATATTTGTCCAATTCTCTCTGGAAAGCCATGATAGAACCTAGCTCCCCAACTGATGCAGGTAGTACACTTCAGACTCCAACCACTGCTGCCGAAAACGCAGGTTCTATGCTTTTCCTGTGTGGAATTAATGCACGACCAACCACCCCTACTTATGCACCAAAAACACATGAAGATGTGTCCATTGGGATTGTAAAAATAGTGTGTTCAACCTCATTGACATCAGTAGGCAATGGTTACATGCACAGTAGGCAGGTCACGGGGTGAACATACAAACTCCATACAGACAAAAATAAAAGTTTCGAGTTGAATATCCAATTTAAAATAATAATAATCAACAGGGCAGATAAGAACTGTGGAAGGAGGAACAAGTCAAAGATCCTTTCTTTGAATCTGACAACGTTTTTTCAACATGAAACATGAACTGTCTTCTTTCTCTTTCCATGGATACCGCTCAAACTGCCACGCATTTCTAACGTTTACAGTTTTTGTGCTCCTGGTAAGTGAGGATTGAAGTTCGAAGTCACCACCCACTCTGTTGTCAGCAGTGCTCATTCAACCATTGTTCCAGGCTCAGACTATGATTGACATTTGTCCACCATACAGTGGGAAGTATCACAGCTGAATCAGCTACTTTATCAGCCAACCATCCGCTCCCATCTCCTGCCTGAGGAAGTAGGCTGATTGTAACCGAGAAATAGAAACGTGTGATTGTTTACAGTCTCAAACTGATGGATAATGAGGAAAGTTGTGGCTCTCTGATCTTTCTGAGGAAGGTTAATTAATCTGGAATAAAAAGACCCAATGTACTGGAGTAACTCAACGGTTCAGGTGAAATCTCTGGAGAACATGAATAGGTGAGGTTTTGGATCGGGACCCTACTTCAGACTAAAGGGCTGTGACCCGAAATGTCACCTGCCTAACCCGCTGAGTTTCTCCACAAAGACTTTGTGTCTTTTATTGGGTAAACTATCATCTGCAGTTCCTTGTGTCTCAGTTAATCTGGATCACAAGTTAAATTCAAGACCTCTGATCTAAATTAGTCAGTGCGGTTAATGCCTTGTCATTGGAGGAGCTTTTGAATGAGGTCCATTTATTCTACAAATGTGAAATCTGTGTTTATTATTTTGACAGAGATTTACACCTTTAAATTCACCATTGTTATAATTATCGGGTGTCTGGCTCTTCTCCTCGTCTTTATACTGGCAGCGGTGTTGTGTCAAAGAAAACGCAAGGCGACAGGTAAAGTACATGAAGACATCCTTAATGCAGCACAGATTCCCCAAATTATCAATGGCAATGTTATCTTTGTTACAAAGGGAAAATAACTATTCATTTTGGATAAGAAAAGTATCTGTTTGTGCCTATGTTGAGAAATTGATTTCAGACTTTTTGTGGTCAATTAAAACATAATTTATGCAATGTGGATTGTCCAGTCTACCTGTGTTGCCATGAGGAGACTGCTGTATGACTTCAGGTGCTTTTCTCCTCATGGCAACACAGGTAGACTGGACAATCCACGTTGCATAAATAATGTTAGTGTAGTAATAGCTAATGTAGTAGCTGGTGTAATAGCTAGTGTAGTAATGTAGAAAATATGGTCTCCAATTTGCCCTCAATATGTTCCTATTTACTGAGGGATAAATATTGGCCAGGAAACCAGGAGACCAAGATATCTCCACTGCACTTTGGTGGTTCACGCTCCAAAATCTCTTGTGTCCTGAGAGGACAGAAGAGTCTCAGTTTAACAACTAATCTTTAATCTGGTGAGGCCTCCAATGCTGCAGCAATCCCACATGGCAACAGAGTGTTAGGCTCAACTGTGCTCAAATATTCAAATTTGGGGTTGTTCCTGAGGGTTTATTCTGTGTTGCTGAACACACTGATCAGACGGGTATCGGGCTATAAACAGACTATCCTTTATTGAAAGCAGTAACTTTTAAGTAAACATCAGTGCCTAGTACAACAGTTCATCAAGGTCACTGACACATGGAATACTCAGTTATTAAAGCTTCCCTCATATTTATATAAATTACAAGTTTTTCCATTAAAAAAAAATAAACCATTCCAATAACTGATCATTAGAAATATAAAATTACACATTGAATGTATTAACTGTATGTGCAATTATAAATTCAATTGCTCCTTTACTTGTCACCTTGACTTGTGGAAACTCCTTCTTCTTCTTTCGTGTCCATCAATGTTTCAAATGTTACATCACTGTCTTCGTCTGTCCTGAAAAGGACGCAAGCTTCCGGCGACAATCAGTGGGAGCCATCACTTGTACAATGGATGGTGGTGGTAGCAGAATTAGCTCAGGACACTTCCAGTTTCCAGTTCCGCGACATAGATGCTTCTGCAATGGGACCGTGAAAACTCTGCAGAACAAAGATGCATTTGTCCCCTCTCCAGATGTTTTCAACTCTGGTAGGTACCTCCACCTGTTGGCCATACCTCATTCATGGTCTCCTGTGCCTTCTCACCCATGTTCTGTCCAGCAATGGCTCTATCATGGAATCTATATTGTAACTCAAATCCATGCCCATCCTGCGCCTTCTATTCTTAACCATCAACTTCTTGAGCATCCTGTCCATGTAACACATGATCTATCCATGTAATCTGACTTCTGTCCATGTAACACATGATCTATCCATGTAATCTGACTCCTGTCCATGTAACACATGATCTATCCATGTAATCTGACTTCTGTCCATGTAACACATGATCTATCCATGTAATCTGTCTTCTGTCCATGTAACACATGATCTATCCATGTAATCTGACTCCTGTCCATGTAACACATGATCTATCCATGTAATCAGACTTCTGTCCATGTAACACATGATCTATCCATGTAATCTGACTTCTGTCATTCCCATCATTGCACCACCATTTTATTCACAATATATTTCCTGAACAACCCAAATTCTCGGATTATCAAGTAGGATTTAAACGTGCTTCTGGACTATAAATCTCAATGAGTCTTGGATTAATATCTATGACAATCCAAAAGTGTGTCACAATAAGCAAACTAAATAATGTCCCATCAACTGGAGTTAGCACAACACATTTGAAAATAAGTTGGAGAGTAGCATATCACCAAGTAATGTTGGGGAACATTAATTACACATTGTCATATTGTGTTTATCGTATTTGTGAAAAATTGAGTTTATAGAATCTCTATTGTGTTTTGTTAAATTTGTTAAATTAAATTGTATGTAAAATCATGAGGGGAATAGATAGGGTGAATGTGTAGAGTCTTTGACCCAGCATAAAATAATCAAAAATTAAAGGACATGGGTTTAAGTTGAGAGGGGGAAGTTTTAATCGGAACCTGAGTTGCAACTTTTTCACTCAGATGATGGTGGTTATATGGAACAAGCTGACAGATGAGGTTGTTGAGGCAGATATTATAACTGCATTTAAAAGACATTTAGAAGGTACATGAACCACTGGGTGGTGCCGCAATGGCTGCCTCGCCAACAGTCTGTCTCGTTATTTTCCTTTTGTTGTTTTTAGTATGTGTTAAATGTATGTTTTAGTGTTCTTTAGCTTTGTTTTATGTGGGGGGTGGAGGGGGGTGGGTTGGGGAAACTTTTAAAAATCTCTTCTCTCGACGGAGATGCGTTTTTTTTCCGCATCATATCTCCATCTGCTTTGTGGCCAAACCTCGAGGAGCCGGCGGCCTCTTGCTGGGGATCGACTTTGGGAGCTCCAACCGTGGGAGCCAGCAGGACTATGTTAATTCCCGGAATGGCGGGACTGTCATATGTTGAAAGGCTGGAGCAATTAGGCTTGTATACACTGGAATATAGAAGGATGAGGAGGGATCTTATTGGAACATATAAGATAATTAGGGGATTGGACACATTAGAGGCAGGAAACATGTTCCCAATGTTGGGGGAGTCCAGAACAAGGGGCCACAGTTTAAGAATAAGGGGTAGGCCATTTAGAACAGAGATGAGGAAGAACTTTTTCAGTCAGAGAGTGGTGAAGGTGTGGAATTCTCTGCCTCAGAAGGCAGTGGAGGCCAGTTCGTTGGATGCTTTCAAGAGAGAGCTGGATAGAGCTCTTAAGGATAGCGGAGTGAGGGGGTATGGGGAGAAGGCAGGAACGGGGTACTGATTGAGAGTGATCAGCCATGATCGCATTGAATGGCGGTGCTGGCTCGAAGGGCTGAATGGCCTACTCCTGCACCTATTGTCTATTGTCTATTGTCTATTAACATCATGGAGCTGGTGGTCCCTGTCGGGGATCGACCTTGAGGCTCCAACCGCGGGAGCCTGCGGACTTTAATATTGGTCCCTTGGTTAGGGATCGACTTCGGGAGCTCCTGGCCACTGGAGCTTCGATCGCCCCGATCGCGGGAGCTTCGACCGCCTCAACGTGGGGGCTTTGATCACCGGCTGCGGGAGCTTCGATCGGCCAGACTGCGGATGGTTCGGCTGCCCCGACCGTGG
The DNA here is from genome assembly GCF_053455715.1 of Rhinoraja longicauda. NCBI lineage: Eukaryota > Metazoa > Chordata > Chondrichthyes > Rajiformes > Arhynchobatidae > Rhinoraja > Rhinoraja longicauda. Next base: position 12,361 of record NW_027601776.1, read on the forward strand.
GAGAATAAAGAGTGATGAAGATTAGACTTCCATCACAGTGAGGAATGTGGGGAATCCGCTGTGGTGGATGTTTATGTTAACTTTTTTGTTGTTGTGTGTCTTGTTGCTTTTTCCAGTATGACTGTATGGTAAATCAAGTTTCATTGTACCTTAATTGGTGCACGTGACAATAAAATACCTTTGAACCTTTGGATAAGAAAGGTTAAGTTATGGGTCAATTGCAGGCAAATGGGAATAGCTTGGATGGGGCATCTTGGACAGCATGGACTAGTTGAGCCAAAGGACCCGGTTCTGTGCTGTATGACTCTATGACTCTTTGACTTTTTAAAAGCTGAAAATAATTTAAATGGTGTCCTCTCTCTAAACAGGTTTGGGAAATCAAAGACAGAAAGCTCCACGATCAAAAAGAAACACAGAAGGAGAATCTCGCCTTTATGCCAACCCTGACAAAATTCAGCAGATGGCAGGTGATGTAAAAACAAGAAGCATTAGAGAAAATTCATAATTTCTGTGTCCATTTTCTCATGCCAATTCTGTCTGCCATTAGTAATTTAAAAGTACACTTAAAACACAGAAGAATTGTGCTTTTATTTTGTTACAAACAAATCTCCTGCAAAGTCCTCCTTTAGAATTGTTGGTCTTATAAATGAGGAACATTCCTAAACTGACAGCATGGGATGGGCTGATCACACACGACTAAGATCACAATGGTGCCGTCAAACGCTTGCCCACCAAGACAGGGTAAAGTGCCTGCCTCAGAGGTTGGTGTCCGACATCCAGATGACACTATGTGTCAAGTGAAGCTGGCTGAGCTTTAATTGGGTCATCGATGTGAGACTTCACTGAGAGGTGGCTCCTGAGAACAGTGCAGGAAAATGCAGGGAGCAGCATCAGCCACTGTGTGCGGCCTTTCTCACCATTGATTCTACCAAATGTGGGTAGATTGTGGAGAACCCATCTCAAATTTAGCAGCCTTACAAGATTTGTCTCAATTTTCTATCTGCAGCACAATAGCAGGCAAGTCATAAATCCAAGCAATGGGGCCACTACAGACTTGATCAGAGTGCAGATTGAGATCAAGCAATGTTGCGTCATCGCTCTAATCCTCGTCGCTTTCTTTCTCAGTGCAACATTACACCTCACCTTCAACAGGCTTGCCTGTTCATCTACTGGAGCAATGCTCCTCTTTAACCGTCAGCACCTCTCCAGAGGAGCTGAGGTCAATGCGACCTCCGTTGTACAGCTGTGGTGCACGGAAGCAAGTTTTTACGTGATTACTTGGGACCTGAGGTCACTGTGGACTCGTTTGCTGAGACATCGGCAAATCCCAGAATCACAGAATGTTTACAGTAAGGAATGAGGCCATCCTGTTCATTGAGTCATAACCAGCTCTGTTTAAGAGCAATTAAACTGTCACTTCCCCATCCTCGCCCCAGAGCCCAAAAAAGATTTAATTTCAAATACAAATTCTATGGTAAGAAAGAATGAGCCTTACCCTGAAGAATGGAAAGTACAGGTCCTCCTTGTACAACACAACCTTCTGACAATAACGTTTATGATCAGGGCTTGGAAGCTTTGGGGGATGGGCACATTGCCTGATGTTAAGATCCTGACACAGATCCTTTACTCTGAGCCCTATCCTCACCAGAGACTTTCAAGAAGACAGAGACGTGGAATGTAGAACTGTCCAGCACAGGAACAGGCCCTTTGGTCCACAATATCTGTGTAAATTGTCCCACATATTGGCCTGGCCATGCTCAATGCTGATGCTCTAACTACCCGCCTGCTTCCTTGGTCCTACCCCTGTACTGAGCCAGCCTTCCTGTCAGTGCTGCTCCTCGGGCCCTCCCTCTGAAATGCCAGATTACCGACAGTGTCGACAGTATAACAAACTTCTTACTGAAGATCCTCAATAAACAATAGCCAGGACTAAGCCTACTGTGGTTAGGACGTGTCACATTTACCCAGGTAAAACCTGTTGAAACCTGTTCTGAGCTATTGGAATTCTAGACTGGGAAATGACCCGGCACTTTCACAATGAAGTTGATATTCATTGGTTTATTATTGTCACATGCACTAAAATAAAAGCTTTGCCTTGTGTACCATCCTAATATAGTCATAATTTAGGGAACACTGTGTTTCGATGAACTGTCCGATTGTATACACATGGTCTTACCCCACCATTAAATGTCTCTGACATACGTCTGAAACCATGTTCCTGGCCATTCTGGCAGATCTCTTTATTAATGGGGTACTTGTTTAAACACTGGATTGTTGCTTCTTTAAAATCAAACCGGAGTAATGTCTTAATTAGAAAATAATACTTAATCAGAAAATAATACTTATTTTCTAGAAGTTAATGAGACCCCAGAACCTGAGATAAGCCCTGTTGCTGAATACATGTCTGTGAATAGGAAGACAAAGCAAGAAGGTAAGTAGATGACTCAGTCAATGAATCTCTATTTGTAGAGGTGTTGTATTTGGTGAAGCAACCCATTTGTCATTTCAGTTTTGCAACAAGAATGCGAGGAAGGGAATCTCAAGCACATAAACGAATTGATCAATTCAACAGTCTCTCTTATGTCAATTCACCCCTCAGCCCCAATCATCCTCATCCAACTGCAGGTCTTACTCTGCATTGGTCAATTGACTAATGTTCACTGTACTATCATGGTCAACCGATGAATGTTGAGACATCACCATGTACAGCAAATTCACACTCCTAATTTAAAGCTGATCCAGATTAACAGCTTGGTTAGAGACTCTACAATGAATGGACAACACTTGCCCTTTCAAAAGTCACCATCCCTTTCACAAAATATCGTCTAGCATTAAATACCTCCAATTCACTTTGCCAGTAGTTCAGATTTTATTCTAAAATAACTGAAAAATTACCACAAAATTTCAGAATGGCTTGAGCATTATTAATAGATGGTGGATCGGTGATGTTTCGGATCAAGACCCTTCTTTTCTGTCTGAAGAAGGGTCACAATCCAAAACATCACCTATACATGTCCTCCAGAGATGCTGCCTGACCTGCAGAAGTACTCCAGCACTTTGTGTCCTTTTGTGTATTAACCAGCGTCTGGAGTTTTTTGTTTCTATCTCAGACGGCTTTGTTTTCGCCAGAATTTAGACCATATTTCTGATCATTCAAGTGAATCTGATGAACAACAGAGTAATCTTTCTTGAAAAATCTGAAGGGATCTTTTAATAAATCGGACATTGCTCATGTTTTAATGAGAAAAATATAAATTCATGACCTTGTTCCACCATAAATGGATCGATTGTGTTCATGTGTTGTCTTTCTGCTGACGCAACAAAAGCTTTTCACTGAATCTCGGCATATATGACAATAACCAAAACTGAACCTTAACTGATCATATCTCCCCATATCCCTTGATCCTAGTCCACATATGACTGGTCTCTAATTTGAGTTTTGCAGTCTTTTTTTCCCACTAACCTGTGGTCTTTAAATGTAATTTATGTTTCATTTATGTTTTGTGTTGCCTGAGTCAAAATCCTGTGTTGCTGCTGCAGGCAAAATTTGCATTGTACCTGCACCTCGCCATTGTTGTGAATCTGTCAATAAACTCAACTTGACTTAATTTAACGAATTCCTAAAATATACTGAATGATTTAGCTCCATCCAAATCTGTGGTAGAGAATTCAACAGTTTTTTTGTTCTCCTCATCTTAATCCTTATTATTTCTTGTCTTAAATCTATACCCCTGGTCATGGTCTCCCCCAACAGGGAACATCCTTCCTCCATACAGACTGGTCTACCTGTTGGAATTTGCTATGTTTCCATGAGAATCATTGTCATTCTTCGAAACACCACGAGCCAAATTAACCCAAAACCTCTTCGTAATTTCCACCACCCCATGAAGAAGTAAAAACAAGGAGGTTACGATAAGTGACTTTTCATGGAGGTTTTTTTTCAAACTGCTGGAGGTACTCTATGGGTCGAGCAGCATCTATGGAGGGAAAGGGATGATCAGCGTTTCATATCATGACCCTGCATTGACTTAAATCATCCCTTTTTAAATACAAATAAATCTTTTGTTTCCAACTTATTTCCACAGATACAGAGGGTAATATTCATTATGGATCCATCTCCTTCCAGCCAAAAGCAACTGGTGGTAAAATGGCTTTATTTAAATATTTTTTAATCTTTTATCACAGTGAGGATTATAGGCACTGAGTAGTCTGAGATCCTGCTGTCTTTGGCCAACTTACAACAGCATCAGGCATTCCTGGGATAAAGCCCCTCACTCTGCACATTGACGTGAAGCGGGACAGTCAGCTGAGGCTCAGTTAGTAGCCCAACCTTCTCAGGGTGGGTTCAGCCCCTCAGCCTTCTCCGAGTGTGTTCTGGCCCCCTAAACGACCGTGAGTGTGTTCTGGTCCCCTGACCTACTGTGAATGTGTTTTGGTCCCCTAACCTACTGAGTGTGTCCTGGTCCCCTAACCTACTGTGAGTGTGTCCTGGTCCCCTAACCTACTGTGAGTGTGTCCTGGTCCCCTAACCTACTGTGAGTGTGTCCTGGTCCCCTAACCTACTGTGAGTGTGTCCTGGTGCCCTAACCTACTGTGAATGTGTCCTGGTCCCCTAACCTACTGTGAATGTGTCCTGGTCCCCTAACCTACTGTGAGTGTGTCCTGGTCCCCTAACCTACTGTGAATGTGCCCTGGTCCCCTAACCTACTCTAAGTGGGTTCTGGTGCCCTTGCCTAATCTGAATGGGCACAATAGCCGCTCCAGAGATCCGACCAGTGACATCCAGGCTGCTGTTACAGCACTGTTGTACATTGTCGTTGCTGATCGGAAGTGAAACCAAGACACCATTTGTGTCATCTGAAAAACACTCTTCTCCACAACTCCTGACTGAGCCAGAAGTGAAAAGCACAGTCTTCCTTGAATTACAAAGAAGTTTTGTTCATGCTGACCATTCCTGTAGCTCACTGTAAATGTAGAGGTATGAACATACAGATGGCAGATGGGTTTTCTGGAATTCAATGTCTTGTTGATCTATTGTCAGGAAGAGTGAAATGCAGTAAGCTTTAGACTTTCATGTCCTATTTGTCGTTTCCTTTGTCAACATAATCCACCAGTGTCATATTTTAATTGTGAAGTTTGCATTTATTACAGGCAGCAGTGACAGTACACTGCCCTACAATCAAGCATCAGGCACTGTAAGTATATTGATTCTTGTTGATGAAATCCCAGATCGTACAAGTATGAATTACCACATCAAATCTGTAAAGCTGTTTACTGATCTAAACAGCAACAACAGCAACTATCTCAAATACAATTGGTATTTCTTTCTCTTTCAGAACCTTGTTACTTCAAAGGAAGATGAGTCATCTATCATCTATGCCCAAATAACAAACACAAAAACATGAATACTGTGAAGAGGGAGGAAAGTAAAGACTTAGACTTAGACAAGTGCAAAGTTGCAATTTTCGGAATTGAAATTTTTTACTGTGCACATTATCTACAATTTATATCCACACTATTTACAATTCTATCTACCCTGTGGTGAAGTGGGAAGTTGCAGCAAATCTCCAACATTTATAGCAGGAATCCACTGGACAACCAGCACAAGGATAGACCAAGCCCAGGGATATGGCCATCAAATGGTTTGTGTTCCATAGGTTTAGGTTTATTGTTCTCATGTATACCAAGGTACATTGAAACTTTGTTTTGGGGCATACTATCTGATCAGATAAAACTAGACATAAATACAATCAAGCCAAATGTAAGTACAATAGATGGTGCAAAGGACAAAATACAGAATGCAGAATGTAGTTCTCAGCATTATATTGCAAAACTTTCAGAGACAAGGACCAATGACCAAAATGATGTAAGTTGTAGAATCTCCACTGTAATCTCACCTATGGAAGGACCGCCCAGGAGCCTGATAACACAAGAGCTGTTCCTGAATCTGGGTAGTGTGCACTTTCAAGCTTCTGATTCTTTTGCATGACGGGTGCAGGGAGAAGAAGGAATGACAACAGTGGGTAAGATATTTGATTATGTTGGCGGCTTTCCCACAGCAACATGAAGTGTAGATGGAGTAAGTGGTGGGGAGTGTGGTCTGTGTGATGGCCTAGGCCACATGTGTCAACCACAAGGCCTGTGTTTGGTCTGTGTCTGGTCTGTGTGATGGCCTAGGCGATGTCCACAACTCACCACAATTTCGTGCGGTCTTGAATAGAGCTGTTCCTAAACCAAGTTGTGATTCATCTGTAGAAATTGTTGAGAATCATTGGAGGAATTGAAACAAAATCACAGGTGGTCATTCATGCAACATTAACAACTCTTTCCTAATACATTGAACCCCAGATGTCCAGTGTCAACTCTGAAAATGTGAAGATGGAACATGCCGCAAACACTGTGGAGGTGGGACAACATTGTGATTCCAGTGAAGGATCTCCTGGCCAGAAACATGAACTCTATTTTCCTTTCCTCCTGATTTGCTGATGGTTTCTACCATTGTCATTTTTATTTCAGATATCTGACAATTGCCATTCTTTTCATTTTCTCTTCCAAAGGCAATTTATTGCACAAAATTGCAGCAAGGGCTCTCCCCAATGTTTCAGGGATTGCTGTGGGATCCCCAATGTTTCAGGGATTGCTGTGCAAATTCTGTCTGCATCTGGTTACTTCAGTTCCTAATTTGGTCTTTCTCAGCTTCTCTCATCGGGCCTTGATGTTCAATAACCCTCCCTCCAGCAGTGGGGCTGGGGCATTGCAGAATATCAAGTAAATCTGCTGATGGGTGCCATATCTAGGATTTCTGCTGCAGTAGAGCTTTGTGTCGGAGGCCACAGACACTCCATGGCTAATCTTAGAACAGATGAATCATTGTGGTCTGAATCATCTGTCACTGTTAATACTGGAATAACGGCCTGTGCTTTAGATTCAGTTCCTCCACCAATTGTGGTACCAGCAAAAGCAGAAGCTGAACTGCCCCGATATCTTGTTTTAAACCCATTGCCTTGTTACAAGCTGTATAGTGATTTGTTGTTTTGTTGCATTAATGCGCCGAAGAGCAGCAAGTAAGAAGTTAATTGTTCTGCATCTGGTGTATGTGACAATTAAGCATTCTTGATATTCCATCTGAACTCACATCTTGCAGTCTTCACCAGTTTCCCCATGGTAGCTCAGTAATGCAATGTCAGTATCTTATTGCAATGTTCCTGCTCTTTCAAACCAGCCTGTGACTACCACCACCCTTCCCCCCACCTTTCAAACTGAGCAGCACCACTGCATTTAAAAAATGCTGTGAACAATATCATTACCCATTTGCAATGATTTGGAAGAAAATGAAATTCGTGCAATTAATAAAAATAACCTGCACGTATCCAAATTCTCTTAAGTCATCTGAGCAGCCAGAGGACAGTTGATCATTTGGGCAATTTGTGGAGGATGTGGTTTATCTTACACTGTGAAGCCAACACAAACCCGTGTCCTCAATAAGGATGAGTCAGTTGCTATCAAATACTTGTGTTGCATTACTGGCTGACATTTTATGGACTGAAACAAAACAGTGTTGGAAGTTGCTTGGCTGCTATACTTTCATTTTAAAGCAGTGACTATACTTCAGTGGAGGAGAGCACCAAGCAAAAGCCTATGTGTGGCCTATTCTGTAGCACAAAACCCAAGTGTTTGAAGCAGCAACCCTTAATAAAATGTTTGATGCTCTGCCCCACAAGGCCAACTTAATACACCTTTTCAGGTTTCAAAGAACTTCGGACAACTATTCTTTCTACAAAATCTTTGGTTTCGAGGCAGAATTTCACAAGAAACCTGGATTAAAAAAACAATCTCTTCTTCTTCGGCACTCCCTTGGGACTCAAAGATGGTGCACTTCCACTCCAGTTCTGTGGGATCTGAAGTAATTGGTGGAATTTGCACCCACTTCCCCAGGATGCAGAGATATAATATGAAGGCGTGCACATGTGGCAAGGCTGGACTCTTCAACAATTGTTCCACCGCTCCTGTTTTATCTCCAAACGGCCCTTGAGATAAACCACATCCTCCACAAATTGCCCAAATGATCAACTGTCCTCTGGCTGCTCAGATGACTTAAGAGAATTTGGATACGTGCAGGTTATTTTTATTAATTGCACGAATTTCATTTTCTTCCAAATCATTGCAAATGGGTAATGATATTGTTCACAGCATTTTTTAAATGCAGTGGTGCTGCTCAGTTTGAAAGGTGGGGGGAAGGGTGGTGGTAGTCACAGGCTCTACCTTCCTATCTTGGTGACCTCTTCAAGTGAACTGTTCGCCAAATATCGTTCTACCTTCCTATCTTGGTGACCTCTTCAAGTGAACTGTTCGCCAAATATCGTTCTGTAATCAAGAGTGGCATCATTTTCCCTCTGAGAAATGCTTGACTCAATCCATATTTAATATGCCTCTGAAATATAAACTATTTTTCTCAGTGGATTTTGTTCTGTTTGTCTGTGGCACATGGATGTCACTGTCAAGAACAATTTATACTACCCACCCCCAGTTGCTCCTGAGAAGATGGCACTGAGCTGCCACCATGAGCCATTGGATTTCATGCGTTGAAGGGGAAGTGTTAGCAGGTGGAAATTTCCAGGGTGGTGATACACCCGGCAATATGAACAGTTATTTCCTCTTTTTTACAGACAGTTCCAGTTAACAAAATGAGAAAGCTGCCAATGGAAATAGTTCCTCCTTGTTTGTGTAACTCTGTTGCAATCGCCCAAGCTGTAGATCTCCAGCTGCGAGAAATATTCATGGTCATATGTACATTTTTTGCTGAATATTGTTGGCCTAGATTTACTGTCACTTCTGTTGAATCATTTGCCTTCATACACACTGACAAGCTGGGGACCGTCGAATGCAGACGTTGAGCTCCCCCAGTGATTCCCTGGCTCTGCCCTGTCACTGCACTGCACCAGGAGTCCAGAGGTGGGGAAACAGAAGGCTGACAACACTGAGACTGGGGAGTCTGCTATTGGATCCAGTGGCAAACTATACCTGGAGCAGCTACACAGCTCCATTCCCTTGATCCGGAAATCTTGGTGTGAGGAACAAAGGTATGAACAAGGTAAAGTGTCTGAAGAAGAGTCTCGACCCAAAACATCACCTATTCTTTTTCTTCAAGAGATGCTGTCTGACCCGCTGAGTTACTCCAGCTTTTTGTATCTATCTACAAGTTTAACAATTTGCTTTTGCTCAGCATTTTAATTACTTCAAAGATTCTCTGATTTTATGCATGTTGTTTTCTTTTCTTTAAAAATCTTAAGAATTTTATTTTGAATTATTTCATTGCAATAAATACTTGTGAATGCCAAGGTTATTCAAAACATTGAGAAGCCGGATTTTCGTGATCTGTAACTCTTCCTCCAGACTCTCCAATGCCCCTTTAATCAAAAGGAAAACCTTCACAGGTGTGCTTAATCCTGCTTGAGGTAATATAATCTCCTCATTGACTCCTGGGAATCTCTGGTCCATGACGGCTTAAAGAGAACAAGCATTTGGCGTGGTTTTGGGATACATTGGGAACAGTGACTCAGCCAGAACCCTCTTCCACCTGGTGCCGTGACTCACAGATGGCCAGCCTGGCCAGGCCCAGGAGCAACCCAGCCAGGACATCCTCGGCCCTACCCTCTCCCCTACGCACAGTTTGTCCAAAGATGAGGATGGTGGGTGTGAAGTGCAGCCAGAAGGCAAGGAGCAGTGCCTTTATGTATTGGAACAGGGGGCTGCAACCTCACACACTCCACGTACACGTGGAACACGGACTCACACACTCCATGTACACATGGAACACGGACTCACACACTCCATGTACACGAGGAACACGGACTCACACACTCCATGTACACGTGGAACACGGACTCACACACTCCATGTACACGTGGTACACGGACTCACACACTCCATGTACACGTGGAACACGGACTCACAAACTCCATGTACACGTGGAACACGGACTCACACACTCCATGTACACGTGGAACACAGACACACACCATGTACATGTGGAACACACTCACACAGTCCATGTACACGTGGAACACGGACTCACACTCCATGTACACATGCTACACAGACTCACACACTCCATGTACACGTGGAACACAGACTCACACACTCCATGTGCACATGGAACACAGACTCTTCCAGCCCGCAACAGTGGCAGCGTGAATGCGAACTGCGAGAGAAACAGGTTGCAAGGGGCTCCTCAGACAGTGCGGTGCCGTATCCTCCACCCCAAGTCCTCAATGTAGAGGGGCAGAATCCCTGCATGGAGCGACCCCCATTGGGGGGCCTTCTCATGCCCGACCACCGCTTTGTGTCTGGGTCAGGTGGAACAGGGCGAGGGAGTGCAGGGTGTGGAGGAGGAGCCCATACAGAAGACAGTTCCCTGGGTCTCGGAGGGAGATGAAGGGTGTCGAGGAAAGACAGCTCATGTTGTGTGGGACCGGCTCGCGAGGAGGATTACGACGCCTGGGTCCAGCGAGTGCTTTCTGCTGAGCGGGGCTTTGCTCAGCCACAAGTACCCCACACGCCCGAGCCTCCCCGACACCCGGTGGGGTGGGACAAGGGCCGGCTGCTCTCACCACTGTGGCGTCGCCCTCTGCCGGCGGAGAGGGGAGTCAACGGCAACCAAGTTCCAGACTCTCAGCAGGTCAGTGAAAGGCAAGTGTTCAGCAGCAGCCTTTCAGATGTAACATTAACCAATAGATCCTTGCTGGTGCTGTCATGCTGGGAGAGGCACAAGAGACCAAAGATGCTGGAACCCTGAGTGAAAAAAACAAAGTGCTGGAGGAACTCAGTGGGCCGGGCGGCTTCTGTGGACGGAAATGGACAGATAACATTACTGGTTAACACATTTCTTCAGACTGAAAAGGGTCCCGACCAAAAACATCCTCTGACCATTGCCCTCCACAGTTACTGCCTGACCTGTTGAGTTCCTCCGGCAGTTTGTCAAGTTAATGCGTCAAGGCGAGGCCATTTAAAACTGAGGTGAGAAGGAACGTTTTCACCCAGAGTTGTGAATTTGTGAAATTCTCTGCCACAGAGGGCAGTGGAGGCCAAATCATTGGATGGATTTAAGAGAGAGATAGATAGAGCTCTCGGGGCTAGTGGAATCAAGGGATATGGGGAGAAGGCAGGCACGGGTTATTGATTGTGGATGATCAGCCATGATCACAATGAATGGCGGTGCTGGCTCGAAGGGCCGAATGGCCTCCTCCTGCACCTATTTTCTATGTTTCTATGAATTAACTAAAATATCAACATACTATGAAATATTCATTTTGTTCCATATCTTCCCCTCAAGAAGACGTGCTGTGTAGATCAAAACGTAGTGTAGGCTCTTGATGCTCCACCACCATGACTTGGCTCCCACTGCTGGCCTCCCACTGCTGGGCTCCCACTGCTGGGCTGGCACTGCTGGGCTGGCACTGCTGGGCTGGCACTGCTGGGCTGGCACTGCTGGGCTGGCACTGCTGGGCTCCCACTGCTGGGCTCCCACTGCTGGGCTCCCACTGCTGGGCTGGCACTGCTGGGCTCCCACTGCTGGGCTGCCACTGCTGGGCTGCCACTGCTGGGCTGCCACTGCTGGGCTGCCACTGCTGGGCTGCCACTGCTGGGCTGGCACTGCTGGGCTGGCACTGCTGGGCTGGCACTGCTGGGCTCCCACTGCTGGGCTCCCACTGCTGGGCTCCCACTGCTGGGCTCCCACTGCTGGGCTCCCACTGCTGGGCTCCCACTGCTGGGCTCCCACTGCTGGGCTCCCACTGCTGTAATCGCGGTGCGCTCTGGCCCCGCCCACAGGTGCTCCCCGGCCCCGCCCACAGGTGCTCCCCGGCCCCGCCCACAGGTGCTCCCCGGCCCCGCCCACAGGTGCTCTCCGGCCCCGCCCACAGGCGCTCCCGGCAGCTGCCGCGCAATTCGAACGCGCTGCCGCTGCCTCGGGCCCAGGGCCGTCCCGACTCTACGGTCGACGCGCCTGGGTAAGTACGCAGTGCCTCGGCCTTTACCAGCCGCCGCACCTACGCGGGTGGTCGGTCCCTCTGGTCGCCGACCCCCTCCGGTCGCCGCACACCTCCGTGGGTGTCGGTCTCCTCCGGGGCTCTCCCGGTCGCCACACACCTCCGTGGGTGTCGGGACTCCCGGTCGCCGCACACCCCCGTGGGTGCCGGTCTTACCGGTCCGCACACCTCCGTGGGTGCCGGTCTTCCCCGGTCACCGCACACGTCCGTGGGTGTCGGGTCTCCCGTTCGCCTCCGGTCTCTCCCCCACGAAGCAGTCGCAGGCTCCCAATCTCGGGCCTGCACAGGTGCTGGGGTGCGATGTGGGCCTTCACACACCGCCCTCAGCAGCTTGCAGCGTCACGTCGGCAGCTCGCCGCTGATTACTGAGCAGGTAAGTATACCTACATATATTGGCCCCTTACCGAGCGGGAAACTTTTTTTGTTCTTCAGGGCTCTATCTTATCTCCCTGTTAACCTTTTTGCTGGGTTTCATATCATATCATATATATACAGCCGGAAACAGGCCTTTTCGGCCCACCAAGTCCGTGCCGCCCAGTGATCCCCGTACATTAACACTATCCTACACCCACTAGGGACAATTTTTACATTTTACCCAGCCAATTAACCTACATACCTGTACGTCTTTGGAGTGTGGGAGGAAACCGAAGATCTCGGAGAAAACCCACGCAGGTCACGGGGAGAACGAACAAACTCCTTACAGTGCAGCACCGGTAGTCAGGATCGAACCTGAGTCTCCGGCGCTGCATTCGCTGTAAAGCAGCAACTCTACCGCTGCGCTACCGTGCCGCCCTACATTCCTTTTTGTTAACCTTTTTTTTTTCTTTCTTACGCACTTGTTAACTTTTTTTCTTGGGGTTTTTGTTGTTTTCCTTTTCTAGGCTAAACACCCAAACCACTGCCACCATGTTGTACTTCGTGGTCCGGTACCTGTTGTGCCTTTGTTGTGACTCTGGACGGACCACGAGTGCACATGTTTAAGATGTTATCATTGTGCAGCTTGTACTCCAGGCTGTTTATTCCAAGGCCGCCTGGATCCAGAGTGACCGCCTAATCACACCAATCACTTATATACACAGGCATACAAAGTAGTCCTTGGATACACAAAGTAGTCCCAGCAATATCACAACATCACCCTTGTCTTATATATTACAACAACTTGTGCACAAGGAGAGCAGTACAATCCAAGTACATGTACTATGAAATTCCACTCAGAACGATCAACATTTTATACAGATTTCGACCCTTGAAATTGTGTGCACTTTCTAATTTCTTATCATCGATACGTTCTCAAAACATTAATATACAAATGCAATAACACTAATACAAGTCAACCTACATGTTATTTAATCCTTTATTTAATTTTCAATATCAAGAACCTTGGCGTGCGTCAATGAATACCTTTCAGGAACATTGATGTGCATCAATGAATGCCTAAAGCTATCTTAATCTTTGTCATATTTCAGCTTCCACGTTGTGCTGTACCTTAACATTGTGCTGGACAGCTATATTAACCTTTGTCATACTGCAACGTCCACACTTCCCCCCTATGTCCTATGAAGGATAACATAAGGTTTTGCTAGGGTTCGACAGCACAGACTTTCAGGAACTCAGTGGTGATTATGTCAGGGATGGTCGGTTTTGGATCATGATGGAAATATCTGTTCTCTGAGCTACGGCTCCACAGATTGATTTTAAGCATAAGTTTTTAAAAAATGCGACAAGCATTAGGAACTGTGATGTATATGTAATCTAAATGCCAGTGCCCCCTTGAGGCCAAGAGACAGAATCGTCTGTGGCATCACCAGTCAGCCGCTCCGGGAGAAACTACTACAATGCGATGATTTAACACTGGAAAAATGCAGTGACATGTGTTTGATCGCCGAGGCATCAGCCGAACACATGAAGCAGATTGCCCCCTCACAGTTACTGAACAGTAGACTGTTAAGAACCAAATTGCCGTCGCCTCTATCTCTCTTACTGCCGCATCATGTCCCTCCCATGGGACCACAACTGGTCGTCCGGCAAGATAAACAGGCAGCATACTTCAATGAGAAGGCAAGTGCCAAGCCGCTGCTGTGCCTGGAACAACAACAACAGGTGTGGTTTCGTGCCAAACCAACCGAGTGGCAACGTGGCTGCATTGCAAGAGAAAACCTTTCCCCTCGGTGCTACGTCATCTCTATACCGAGCGGTACTGAGTTCCGCAGAAACAGGAAGGACGTATGACCTGCGCACGAAGCAGTTGAGCAATGCCCTGGCAACACGCAGCAGACCAGCGCGAGCACTCTCCCACAAGGAGGACCCCTCTCCCAGAAGGAGCTCGTCTCCCAGACGAGACGGAGAGTCAGCCAGACAGAGGAGCCCCTCTCCTAGAAGGAGCTAGTCTCCCAAATTCAAGAGGACTATCACAGGCCGCATCACAAGGTCCTGTGGTGGAGGAACCGGCTCAAAGCGTGCCAAGCCACACACGCATACAACATAAATACCACACAGAACGGGTTGGAAATACGACTTGGGCGAGAAGTGGGCGATTGTCAAAACCCCCGGCACAGCTTGTTATGCAAAATTGATAGTTTTGTAGTTTGAAGAGCATTGTGTTATTTGTGGTGTTTCATCCACATTAAATTGAATAAAGCTTCAAGTTATTAGTTTTGACCCCAACGTTGAAGGGGGAGATGTGATGTAAGTAAAGTAAAGGGGGAGATGTGATGTATATGTAATATAAATGCCAGTGCCCCCTTGAGGCCAAGAGCAGAAGCTGGCCAATGAGCTTGTGCCTCGTGACTGAGGTCAGGTGACCTTGTAGAAGTTTTCTGGTGAAGGATTAGTAATAAAATCTTCTTACAAGATGTCGGGGCATATATTCATTATGCTAGCCACAACAGTGTCTTACGGAGGACATTACAGGAACAAAGCCCCTACGCCCACTGTATGATAGAGCTGCCCTGATTCCCAGCAGGGAACGAAGCCAGCTAAAGGCCCCCCAGGGTGAAGAAGGGCTTTGGTGTAGTTCCCTCCCAATCTTCTTGACCTTGTTGTCCTCCTTCTGCATGTGTGCAGCCAAGTCAGTGATGTTGTCAATGAATCGGGAATGTGCGTGCAACATTCCCGACCAATAACGGCACATGTACCACCTTCCTTGGCCAACTAGAAGTCTGATGCTAACCGGTTCTGAAGTGCCACATCACTACCATCTCAGCCTTAGTGCTTTTAATGGCCCAGCTTGTATCCTCTAACTCCTGGGCTGTCTCAGTGGCCAACTTATCCGTTGCCCGAGGCCATATTGGTGCTCTTGCAAGCTAGTCTCGCAGGCTTCCAGAATAGGGCCGCTCCATCCACAATGGTTCAGCCTCTGTGGCTGCTCTTCGATGGCAGCCTCTCCCAGTTGGGTGTAGAGAGCGCCATTGCAGGTGGTGCACGTATGGTATCACATCGGCAAAGGAACAGCAACCCTTTCAAGGACTTGGATCAAGCCACATGCTCCATTTGGAAAGGAGCGTCCCCAGCAGCCAGGGGTAAGCCTTGTGGCCACAGACCCAGCACGCGTCGTTAACAGAGCTGGGGGTCAGCAGTGGCGTCGGAGTTGCCCAAGGCCGGCCCCGCACCCCGGGTATTAGGGTATGTGCAAACCTCACCCTGAGCAATCCCAGCACCGGAGGGGCACGCAATCCATTATAGCAAGGCTGATACAATCCCTCAAAGCAGTTGAAAGGACAGGGTACATCCTTACTGGTAGTGCAGATTCCTGTTCGCCCTCTCGTGACGTTCTCAAAGTAGAGAACGGATTCAAGTTCACTCTGATTAAGAGCTAATGGCAGCGTAGGCACACCCCTCTTTGAATGTGTGGGTGCTCTAGAACATATCCAGCAACTCGACGGATTAGAACGCAGAGCATATTCTTTGCTAAGGCGCAAAAAGATATTGTATCGAACAAAAGACAACATACAGAATATGATGGATTTGGACGAGGGATTTGGACGAGGAATTGAATGCAACATCTCTAAGTTTGCGGATGACACGAAGCTGGGTGGCAGTGTTAGCTGTGAGGAGGATGCTAGGAGGCTGCAGAGTGACTTGGATAGATTAGGAGAGTGGGCAAATGCATGGCAGATGCAATATAATGTGGATAAATGTGAGGTTATCCACTTTGGCGGCAAGAACAGGAAAGCAGAGTATTACCTGAATGGTGGCCAATTAGGAAAAGGGGAGATGCAACGTGACCTGGGTGTCATGGTGCACCAGTCATTGAAAGCAAGCATGCAGGTGCAGCAGGCAGTGAAGAAAGCGGATGGTATGTTAGCATTCATAGCAAGAGGATTTGAGTATAGGAGCAGGGAGGTTCTGCTGCAGTTGTACAGGGCCTTGGTGAGACCGCACTTGGAGTATTGTGTACAGTTTTGGTCTCCTAATCTGAGGAAAGACATTCTAGCCTTAGAGGGAGTACAGAGAAGGTTCACCAGATTGATCCCTGGGATGGCAGGACTTTCATATGAAGAAAGACTGGATAGACTAGATTTATACTCGCTGGAATTTAAAAGACTGAGGGGGGATCTTATTGAAACATATAAAATTCTTAAGGGGTTGGAGAGGCTAGATGCGGGAAGATTGTTCCCGATGTTGGGGAAGTCCAGAACCAGGGGTCACAGCTTAATGATAACGGGGAAGTCTTTTAGGACCGAGATGAGAAAACATTTCTTCACACAGAGAGTGGTGAGTCTGTGGAATTCTCTGCCACAGAAGGTAGTTGAGGCCAGTTCATTGGCTATATTTAAGAGGGAGTTAGATGTGGCCCTTATGGCTAAAGGGATCAGGGGGTATGGAGAGAAAGCAGGTAGAGGTTATTGAGTTGGATGATCAGCTATGATCATATTGAATGGTGGTGCAGGCTCGAAGAGCCGAATGGCCTACTCCTGCACCTATTTTCTATGTTTCTAATATCCCAAGCCAAGCATGCATAGTGATTACTTAAACGTCCCAAATAATCAGATAACTCAATTAGTCCTTATCTCCGGAGTTTTCCTTGCCACAGGTTTCCTGGTTCAGTGGTGCAGCGGGTTTAACATGCGGTACTTCCTTTGACCCTTCACTGAGGTCTGCGTAGTCAGCAGCATTTTGTGTGGACCTTCCCATCGGGGCTCAAGGCAATTTTCCCGTCGGTAGGATCTCACGAATACCCAGTCTCCTGGCTGGTAGATACGGCAATCCGCAGTCGTCACGACCTTCTGGGCTTCAATTACCTGCTGATGGAAACGTTGAAGAATTCATGTTAGTGCCACACAATAATGCAACATGCTTTTCTTCACTCATGTTATGGATGTCCATCTGACGGAGAGGGGAGGAGCGACGCTTAGGCGCATGGGTTGTTCCCAAATACGACCTTGTGTGGAGATAGGCCGGTTACTCTGTTCAGTGCGCACCCATTGTCATGGGGGCCAGCTGAAGCGCCTCGGGCCACTTTAGTCCAGCCTCCTCGCACAAATTGCCCCATTTATTTTTCAGGACTCTATTTTGCCGCTCGATTTGATTGTGGGTGGTACGGAAAAGTGAAATGATGCTTGTGCTACAAAGCTTTTGACAGTTCCAGTACCACCTTGCCCGTAACGTATGGGCTATTGTCACTTGATATCTTCTCACGGATTCCAAACCTAAGGATGAGTATTGTAATAAACGTTTAACAACGGTTACAGCACCATTTCCAGAGTTGGATAGGCTTCTATCCATCGAGAAAGTTAATAAGCAAAAACGTGCATAATTATAACCCTGAACATTCAGCTATTTGTATAAAATCCATTTAGAGATTGAAGATATTTGGCATCGGTCCCCAACTGTCGCTCAGAAACATCGGCAGCAGCTTGCATATTTCTTACTTCATCATGGGGGAATAGAATTGGTGAATAGAATTCTGCAGACACTGAGGAATGTCCTGTTGTTTGGACTGGCAGCTGATGAACGTATCTGCTCGGGCATCTGAATGGTTTCTAAATGATTACAGATCATTAACTCTTGACAGAGTCCCAAGGGGCTATTCATGGTGTAGGGGCGATCATTATTGTAAACATTAGATAGTGTTCTTGGCGAGTGTTTGAAATATATTGTTGCAGGCAGCTTCCAACCCGGTGTCTACATTGACCACAATTTTTTTAAAAACATTTATTTTGCTTGCCCCTGCCTTGTGACCTAGCTCTTCCACTTCCCTTTCCAAACATCCTTTCCCTTTGGGTCCTAGGACCTTGAAAGTAAGATGTTTCTACCAGGATACTTACTGGTTTCTCGCTGGTTCTTTGCTGCTGTTGTTCAGCCTGGCGCTGACAATATTATAAAACAAGCAAAACATCCTCTGCGTTTGTTTTTGTTTCCCATCTTATGCAAATTACACAGACATTTGTTCGATAGGAGGTTGCAACCCGTGTACAATAGCACTGATTAAAGCACTTGCCTGTTCATAGTTCTATCCCCAATATTTTACAGAGGTGTTCAAACATGATCAACATCCTTGCCGTGTGTCTGAACAAAATAATAAATCTTCCCCCAGTCGAGTATAGACGAATATTTCCATAATACTAGAGAGGCTAAAAGGTCATCTACATATTGAACATCCTCAATGCTACCCGAGCCGTCAGATGTTCCTGTAAAGTCATTTGAAGCAAGTGAATCCCCAAATTTTCAGCTAGAATGCGGTGTTCACAAACAGAGTCACATTCAAGAGGTCGAGTATCTAATCGGAAGACATTCGCATCTAGGGCAGCTATCTTTGCCAGCAGTGTGCCTGAGTAATGTTCCACAAAATTCCACATTTTGCTTCCTGATTCCATCGACCATCCGAGATGGTCTATCAACAACTTTTTTGAAGTGATATCTGCGGTTCCATTTCCCTTAGCAGTTTGTCTACTGTCCTCACTGCTCCCTGTATCATTTAGTTGTTTGACCTGCAGCAACCCCCCCCCCCCCCCCCCCCACACAGTAATTTTGGCACAAATGGTCCCGGGATCATTTTCTGTCCTTACTTGATTGACACGTGTTCTCCAACGCAATTAAGAACATCTGCAAAGAAAGTATGATTACATCGAAACATTTTTTTTCTAAGAAACAGCAAAACTAAACTTAGCATGTCAAATCTTGTGTAAAACCTTTAAAACTTCTGGAAATTAAAACATTATTGTGAGTAAAATAACTTTAAAGATTGCTCCCCTAACGTTCCACTCACTGAAGATACCAATTTCAAATTCCCAATTTAAATATACTTGAATCACATTTTCCCCACATACCAATTTCCTTCTGAAATGAAGGCATCTCATATCTGGAATAGAGACACTCATATTTATAACACCTGGATTCCACATGGCCAGTGCGGAATCCTGGACTCTCTCAAATCAATTTAAAAGAAAATAAACAGTTTAAAAAAACACAGATTGGACAAGACGAGACAAAACTCCATGCTCTTTCTTTAGAACCTTCACAAATAACCTGAAAAACAATAATTTTCACAGTGAAAACTTCCAACACATAATCCAAAGAATAAAGGAAAAGAAAAGATGGATGTGTGGCTCCAGTTCCACACAACTCACACAAGTTCCTTAAAGAGACACTGCCTCGTAAAACAGAGGAGCAGAATTTTTCAATGCTATTCCGTCTGCAGCATAAGATTCATTCAACATTCTCCCGATTTAAATTTAACAAACATATAACAGCCTTTGCGCTCACTCATGTATTTTCTCTTCCTATCATGCAAAGCAAAATTACACAAATGCCATACCTTTTCGTTTACCTTAGTACCTTACACTAGTTCTGTTCTGCACACTAGGGACAAAGCCAATTAACCTACAAACCTGCACGTCCGTGATGTGGGAGGCAATCGGAGCACACAGAGAAAACCCACGTGGTCACAGGGAGAGTGATGCTGGAAATTATTGATGTAGTAAATGTTCAACATGTTTAAAGTGAAACACCCTCACATCAACCTAAACTCCAACCATTTCCAAACCTCAAATTCCAAATTCTGATTTATTGCAGAGCTTGGATTATAGAGGTTGTAAAGCTTGTTAGACTGCGAATTGACGTGTACGCATTTGAAGGGGTGTCCGTACTTCATGTTCAGCTCGGGGACAGATCGATCTGCAAATTGTAGAAGCTTGCTGAGAATTGATGGGGTTAGTTCATTCAAAAAAATGCTCAAATGTCTGAAAATAAGTCTGTTGAACACAGAAACAAAGAACAGCCCACAAACTCAAGGCCACAACCAAAAAAACCCAAACAGAACTGTGAAAATCCCTTTACGACATGGAAGCAATTGATACATCCCAATCATCCCACACAGATAAGGAAGCCTGTTTAGTCAATAGTGTGTTCACCGTGTTCTGTGTGAAAGTTGTTACTGAATTCCATATTTTTTGTTTTGTTTTGTTAGTTACGATACTGTATGTTCTGTTTTTTGTTAAAGTCTGCAACCCTTCGATGCTCCGCTCCAATACCACACAGCCGCTGTGACTGAATATAGTGTCTTAAACACTACCTATAACTAACTACGATATTAGAATTTGTCTCGAGATTCTAAACTCCACAATTTCTGTTTTTATCCGTTAGCATCACCTTGGGGAGGCTGGGCCATTTTAGTTACAATCGCATTCATTCAGAAGGCAGTGGAGGCCAATTCTCTGAATGCATTCAAGAGAGAGCTAGATAGAGCTCTTAAGGATAGCGGAGTCAGGGGGTATGGGGGGAAGGCAGGAACTGGGTACTGATTGAGAATGATCAGCCATGATCACATTGAATGGCGGTGCTGGCTCGAAGGGCCGACTAACCTCCTCCTGCATCTATTGTCATGCACACTCACATGTAAAATGTCCACTCTACCCACCAGTCTTCCTTCCTATAGTTCTTCGTAGGACCCAGCCCACAGGTACCTAGTGGAAGACTTGAACCTACTGCTCCCCATTGCCGGGGGTTCCAAAACTCCCGCTGCAATAGCTATTCCATGTTCCTGCGCCACAATTGCCTCCTATACCTCTCTCGGCGACGAATGTGACGGCGTACTTCAACTACTCTGCACAGGAAGAAATCTGCGTTCCAGCGATAGGTTCAGTCTTGTTGCTCAAATATGACTCGGGGACTGACCTGTCGTAGGGGCTCAATTTTGTTCTCCCGTATAGTGAAGCTAAAGGTTAGTGAGTATGAAACTCCTGAATACACAGATACTGAGACCGGCCTCTTCCCACACAAAGCATTTACTCTTCACCCAACACAATCACATTGCTTTACTTTATCACTGCTTGTGTCCCTGCCCTCTCGGTTTACCACTACACAGTTGTGAACAACTTGCTCGGTGTCACAATAGACGGGATCACCTGTCGTGTAGCTACGGGAATCTCCGGATTTGCATCGGGATCTCCCTCTGTCGTGGGTCAGTTGCTGATTGCGGGACAACAAATCACAGACATTGTTGTTCCTGGAACCAGAAATGATCTATTCTACATTTTTCTTTAGCTACATCTCTTTTGATGTCTCGTTTTCACACCTTACGGCTCCTTATCTCGGTGCCTCCCTCTCCCCCGACTCTCAGTCTGAAGAAGGATCTCAACCCGAAACATCACCCACTCCTTCTATCCAGAGATGCTGCCGGGCCCGCTGAATTACTCCAGAATTGTGTGTCTATCTTCACCACAAACCAAGCCATCTGAGAAATAAACCGGGTAACCAACCACAAGAGTGAACGCTGGTTTCCTGCACAAACCGAGCTCAGACTCACTGCAGATAAAGCAGCCTCCCCGTGAGGAAGTCCTGAGCCTTGTTGGCTCTGCAGTGACCCGTGTCAATGGGAAAGGCTGTGGTTCACCATTGCTCCCCCTCAGGATGTGGTGCGGGACCGCACTGCTCAGTGTGGACAATACTAGCGCTGGAAACAATGATGGGCTGAAGGGGCTGCCCCCGGGAGAAGCAACAGCTGAGCAAAATGGCTGATCATTCTCAACCACTGGGTGAGGGTGGAGACGTCAACAGATGCCCCAAACCCGAGATAGTCAACCCGTTTCAGCAGGTGAGCCGACATCACGGGTCCTCAGCAGCCTCCACGCAGCCCAAGTCACCGTGGGTGGGAGAGAACTCGGTGAGAGTGGAAACCGAGTGAGGGCAGATCAGCCGGGCGTGGAATATCACTCCAGTGTCTACAGGACACGGCAGAGTGTGGAGAGCACAAGGAAGGTGCCAACCAGAAACCTCCCCTGTAATCTGAATCTATTAAGTAACCAACATAATCAAGCAGCCAACAATCAAAGACTTGCTCCGCCCGTCATTCCTGCTTCTCATTGCTCCAATCTGGCAGAAGGTACAGAAGCTTTTAACTTCGCACCACCAGACTCGGGAACAGCTTCTTTCCCTGTTATCAAGCTTCTGAATGGTCCATACATACTGTCTGATTCACTACCCCATTGTGGACATTGGAACTAGCTACAATGCTGGGAACTACAGGCTCTGCACCCTGCATCTTCCCCTTTGCCCTACCTATTGTACTTGAGTCTGACTTGATTGTACTTATGTAGTATCATCTGATCCTCTTGGATAGAATGCAGAACAAAGCTTTTCATTGTACTTTGGTATAGGTGACAATACTAAACTGAGAACTAAACCTATGGCTACGAATTTGTAAGAAGACTCCTGAAATTGCTGCGCAAAACACAAAGTGCTGGAGTAACTGAGTTCCTGTTTTGTCAAGATTCAATTATCAGTAGTTCTCTGTGTCTCCTGAAATTGCTGTTCTAATCTGGTGAGAATTCTATTGTGAGCTTCCCCTGTAATTTTAGATTGTTAGATATAAAGTCACTGACTTTACATACTCTTGGATGGCGTCTTGAAGGTAAAGTCATTGACACAGAGACAAAGTGCCAGGGTGTAGGGGCTCCTTGTCAAGGTTTACAATCCTAATATAGACACAGAAAGCTGGAGTAACTCAATGGGACAGGCTGCATCTCTGGAGATAAGGAATGGGTGCCGTTTCGGGTCGAGACCCTTCTTCAGACTGGTTAAGGACAAGGGAAACGAGAGATATAGACGGTGATGTGGAGAGATAAAGAACAATGAATGGGAACAGTGGGAGAGCTGGAGGAATCACAGAGGGGGAGCAGCGGGAGAAGGTATTGCAGAACTCTCCTCGGAGAGAGGAGGAGAACTTCTTCAAAGTAGACATACCTTGAGGAGATTTCGCAGTGGCGCAGACAAAATGTGTAAGAAGAAACGGCAGATGCTGGTTTAAACCAAAGAAAGACACAAAAAGCTGGAATAACTCAGCGGGAAAGGCAGCATCTCTGGAAAGAGGGAATGGGTGACATTTTGGGTCGAGAACCAAAACGTCATCCATTCCTTCTCTCCAGACATGCTGTCTGTCCCGCTGAGTTACTCCAGCTTTTTGTGAATCGTCTGGTTAGCCACAGTTGAGCTGCCTTCCCAGTTTTATATTTTCGTCAGACAGGGATGAACAATTTTTGGAGCTCATCCATGTGGTCTTTAATCTTTGGCCATTGCATCTCCACTGTCAACCCTTTAAGTATAATTTGCCAGTCTATCCTAGCCAATTCCTCATACCTTCAAAGTCTCCTTTCGTTTTCAGTACCATAGTCTCTGAATTACTGTAACCGTGTCACTCTCCATCCTAATGCAGAAGAATGCAAACAACTGCGTACTAGAAATGTAAGAGTCAAGGGGTGAAACAGCTCACGACCATAAAATGATTACATTTGACACAGTTCTAACGACTATAATGTGCTGAGTTAAAAGATGAGGTGATTTCCTTCCTTCATTTTATGGAGCCACAAGCAACCGCAAATGCTAGAATCTGGACTAAAACACAAACTGCTGGAGTTATTCAGGCATTCTGGTTCAGGATCTCAGCTCAAACCATGACAATCCCTTTCCCCCCACAGATGCTGCTTGACCCGATGGGTCAACAATGTGGGAAACACAAGAGGGATGAACAATTTTTTGGAGTTCATCCATGCGGTCTTTAAATCTTTGCCATTGCATCTCCACCGTCAACCCTTTAAGTGTAATTTTCCAGTCTATCCCAGCCAATTCCCATCTCATACCTTCAAAGTCTCCTTTCAGGACCCTAGTCTCTGAATTAATTGTGTCACTCTCCATCCTGATGCAGAATTCCACCATGTTATGGTCACTGTTGCCTAAGGGGCTTTGCCCAACAAGATTGGTAATTAATCCTCATTACACAATACCCTGTCTAGGATGGCCTGCCCTCTAGTCGGTTCCTCACATTAAGGCACAAAGCTTTCAATTAAAAAAAAAAAATCTCTCTTCTGCCTTTTGCTTCTGTCCTTTTATGGCCCTCTGTCTCCTTGCATTGGTTCCCATCCCCCTGCCCTGATAGTTTAAACGTGACCATACCTACGTTCTCTTTCCCATTAACTGCACGCATATGCTTCCACGTTGTTGACCCCACCCCCACTGTTTAGTTTAAACTCATCTATGTAGCACTAGCAAATCAGCCTGAAGAAGTGTCTCGACCCGAAACATTGTCTATCCATTTGCCCTGGAGATGATTTCTGACCTGCTGAGTTACTCCAAGACCTAGTCTCTTTTTTTGTAAATGACCTTCTGCAGTTCTTTGTGTCCAGATATTAGAACAAATATATTTAATAAACAGTGTCCGCATGTCCTATTTTTTTCAGGGATGCATCGATATGCTCTCCATGAAGCTTCATTATACGGTTATTTATTGCCGTGTTCATCTCCTTAAAATAGCGCCTGTTGAAATTAAAGGAGTAAACCACTGTTTTATACAAGCTACACATATAGCAGTGAAGTGCCGTACATTCTACCTCCTGAGGGAATTCACCTCCTTCATCATGACTGTGGTCTACTTTCCCCTCCAGGCAGATGTCCGTTTAGCACTGGAGGAGCTGCACACCATGGTCAACAAACCCTAGATGTTGTACCTCGATACCTTTCCTATCATAGCCAGGGACTTCAACAAGGACAATTTGAAAAAGTCACTTCCTAACTGCTATCAGTGTGTGTGCCTACAGCACCAGAGGATAAAACACCCCCCAACACTGCTATTCCACCTTCAAAGATGCCTATTGCTCCATCCCTTGCCCTCACTTTGGGAAGTTGGACCACCTAACTGTGCTCCTTCTTCCTGCGTGTAGGCAGCGACTGAAGAGCACAACTCCAGTGGTGAGGACCGCACAGAGAAGGCAAAAGGAATGACCACGATTGCATGGAGTCGGTAGACCAGATGGTCAAGGACTCAGCAATAGAACCGAATACACCCTTGATTGTTCCTGACTTACAAGAAAATATATGGAGGGAAATGTTCGCACCAAAACCCATCCAAGTGTTCCCCAACTAGAAGCCTTGGATAAACCAGGAGATCCTGAAATCTCAGGCATTCAAGTCTGGCGACGCAGGTTCATACAGGACGTCCTGGTACGACCTTGATAAGGTCATCAAAAAGGCAAAGAGACACTTATGCTCTAAATTGAAGGGTGGGGTCAACATTTGGTAGCTGTGTCCAGGCCTGCACGCAATCATTCCTACAAGGCGAAACCAAGTGGTAGCTCAAGTGACAGCGAGATATTACTCCCAGACAAGCCTAATGTGTTCTACGCATGCTTCAAAAGAGAGAATACTGATGTGCCTTCTCAGCTCCCTATAGCTCCTGATGGCAATGTAATCTCAATCACTGAATTCAACATCAGAAGATCCTTTATGTGGGTGAACCCTTGGAAAGTGTCTGGACCTGATGGTGTTCCAAGCCACATTCTCAAAACATACACGGACATAATTCCTGGAGTTTTTTGAGGACATCTTCAAGATCCGAGGTTCCCACTTGGTTTGAAAGGGCATCAATAATACTGGTGCCAAAGAAGAGTAAGATGACTTGATGCAATGACTACCAACCAGTCGCACTAATGTTGGTGGTGATGAACAGGTTGATTATGGTGCACATCAACTCCTACTTTAGCAAGAAACTGGACTCACTACAACTTGCCTACCTCCACAATAGATCATAGATTCATAGAGGAAACAGGCCCTTCAGTCTAACTTGTCCATGACAAGCAAGATGACCCATCTAAGCTAATCCTATTTGCCCACATGTGTCCCTATCCCTCTAAACTTTTTCGATTCAAGTAACTGTCCAAGTGTCTGTCCAAGTGTCTTTTAAATGCTGTTATAGAATCTACCTCAACTATCTCTTCTGGCAGATCGTTCCATGTAACCACCACCCTCTGAGTGAAAAGGTCACTCCTCAGGTTTGTATTCAATCTTGCTCCTTTCACCTTAAACATATGTATTCTTTTTCTCCATTCCCCTACCCTGGGTAAAAAAGTGTCCATTCACTCTATCTATTCCCCTCATGATTTTATACACCCCTATAACATCGCCTTCTGCGCTCAAAGAAATAAAGTCTTAGGCCTCCCCAACCTCTCCCTATAGCTCAGCACCTCAAGTCCTGGCAACTTACTCGTAAATGGCCCCTGCACTCTTTCCAGCTTAATGACATCCTTCCTATAGTAGGGAGACCAAAACTGAACACAGTACTCCCGAATGTTGCCACCAACGTCATGTACAACTGTAACATAATGTCTCAACTTCTATAATCATGCAAAAATCAGCATCAACAAATCCCGCTATCCCGTTACGCTCCAATTAACTTCTCAGCTGGGGGGGATCCAGGATTACTGAAATGTGATGTTTCCCAGGGCACCCTGTAGCTACTTGGTTGAAGCTGTGCAAAGCAGTGTTTTACTCTTCAGTCACAACAGGAGACTATTTCAGGGAAGCAAGCTAAGCAATAAACAGCAAGGTAATGCAAGATCACAGAGCCCACTACACAATAATTCTCAGCACTGGTGCCTTGCAAGGATGCGTTCTCAGTCCCCTACTATGTTCCCTATGCACTTATGACTGTACGCCCAAATTCAACTCTAATTTCATCCACAAGATTGCAGATGACACCATTGTGGTGGGGTGAATCTCAAACAATGATGAGACGAAGTACAGCAAGGAGATAGAGCACTTTGTTACATGGTGTCATGGCAATAACCTCCCCTTGATGTCAGCATGATGAAGAGGCTAGTTGTTGACTAAAGGAAGCATAGTGCGCTACATTCCCCAATCAACATCAATGGTGTGGAAGTGGAAATGGGTTGATAGCTACAAGTTCATTGGTGTTAATATTATCAATGACCTGTTGTGGACCAACCACATTGATGCGATGGCCAAGAAGGCACACCAATGCCTCTCCTCCTGAGGAGACTGAGGCAATTCAGCATGTCTCCAGTGACTCTTATAAACCTTACAGATGCACCAGAGAAAGCATACCATCAGGTTGTATCATAGCTTGGTTTGGAAACAACTCTGCCCAAGAACACAAGTAATTGTAGAGAGCTGAAGATATAGCCAAATCCATCACACAGACGAGACTTCCCACCATTGACTCCATCTGCACTTCACACTGACTCTGAAAAGTAGCCAACATAATCAAGGACTTGTCACATCCTGGTCATCCCTTCTTCTACCTGTTCCTGTACAGCAAAAGGTACAGAAGCTTGAAAGTGTGCTTCACCAGGCTCAGGAATAGCTTCTTCCCTCTGTTATCAGGCTTCTGAATTATACAGATACAAATGCAGGAGATGACGGACAGACTCTTACAAGCTGCCACAAAACATGGTCTTACACCCAATACAACAAAGACACAGGTGATGAAGACCCACTCCAAAACCAGCAACCCTATCCTCATGCACAGCACTGCCCTGGAGGAGGTAGAAACATTCACATACCTAGGCAGTGTTGTAGACACCACTGGAGGGGCAGATGCAGACATAAAAAGCAGAATCAATAAGGTTAGGGTGGTGTTTAACATGCTCAGGAAGATCTGGAGCTCAAAATACATCTCAATCAACACCAGAATACGCATCTTTAATTCAAAACGTGAAGCAGGTAATGCTGGATGGATCAGAGACATGGAAAACAACAAAACACACAACAAACAGGCTGCAAACATTCATTAACACCTGCCTCAGGAGAATACTAAACATCTGGAGGAGAGAAAAAGTAAGCAATACAGACATGAGGAAAAGAACAAGCCAGGATCCCATTGACTAACAAATTCGAAGGAGGAAATGGAGTTGGATTTGACACACCCTCAGAAAACCTGCCACAAACATCACCCGGCAAGCTCTGAAATGGAACCCCCAAGGAAAAAGGAAAAGAGGTCGCCCCAGGAACAGCTGGAGAAGAGGTGTCCAAGCAGAAATGTCTGGGAGTGGGGCCAACTGGGGAGATCTCAAAAGAATCGCCAACAACCGAGTGAGGTGGAGGACATTTGTCAATGGCCTATGCTCCCTAGAGGAGCAAAGGGCTTACGAAGAAGAGGAAGAAGAAAAATATCTGATGAAGGGTCTCAACCCAGAGCCCCTTCATTCCGTTTCCCCCCCTCTTTCTCCTCCCCTCTGGCTTTACATTGTATTCCTTTTCTCTCCTTATCTGACACCATATTTTCTCCTTTGTCACTTATTCCACTCATGATCTTATAGACTTCCATAAAATCACCCTTCATCCTCTTGCACTCCAAGGAAAAAAAGTCCCAGCCTGCTCAACCTCTCTATATAGGCATTCAGTCCTGTAATCAATACCGGAGCCACAATCTCACTGGTACTCCTGATTCCTACTCCTTAAATCGAGCAGGCACATCACAGAACGTTTGCCAGCAAATCCTTCCTGGGAATTGGTACCTGATTGGAATTAGTAGGGAGTCCCAGAATGTCAAAATTCTGGTACAGAGCAGCATCCCATGACATCCTTTCATGTTGCATTTAGCACAGCAGATACCCCATTTACCAATAAGACCACCATTTGGTTCCTTTATTTAGTGTAATATATTTCCAAAATATATACCTTTTGAAATAATTTTGATGTTTCCGTTTTCAACTTCCTTCCATATCCTTTTTCAGCCAATCTTTTCTCAAAGCGCCAATGATGTTTGATCTCTGAGCTGGAAAGAAAGAGGAAGC
Organism: Rhinoraja longicauda; assembly: GCF_053455715.1. Classification (NCBI taxonomy): domain Eukaryota; kingdom Metazoa; phylum Chordata; class Chondrichthyes; order Rajiformes; family Arhynchobatidae; genus Rhinoraja; species Rhinoraja longicauda. Next base: position 41,429 of record NW_027601776.1, read on the forward strand.
TCTGTGCTCTTTTAGTTTCACAAGAGATGTCATCAATCACTGTGCAGAGTGAGATTCAGGAGCTCAGCTTCTTGTGTGTTGCTGTGCTCGAACCTTTGCTGTTCAATCTTTGGACTCCTTCGCCAGTCTCTTCCCACCAGGTAGGTGACCTTACTTCAGTTAAATAATCATTCTATTTTCAATCCTCCCCCCTTTCAACCAATTTTAAATCAATCCTGCATCTCCTCAGACCCAAATAAGAGCATAACTAGGGCAACAGAGGGGCGTAACGGCAGAGTAGTTGCCTGACAACGCCAGAGACCCGGGTTCAATCCTGACTATGGGTGTTGTCCATGTGGAATTTGTACATTCTCCCTATGACCATGTGGGTTTTCTTCAAGTGCTCTGGTTTCATAAGTTCATAAATTCATAAGTGATAGGAACAGAATTAGGCCATTTGGCCCATCAAGTCTACTCCGCCATTCAATCATGGCTGATCTATCTCTAGCTCTCCAAACCCCATTCCCCTGCCTTCTCCCCATAATCCCTGTCACTGGTACCAATCAAGAATCTATCTATCTCTGCCTTTCCTCCCACACTCCAAAGCCGTGCATGTTTGCAGGTTAAATGGCTTCTATAAATTGTCCCTCGTGTATTGGATAGAACAAATGTACTGGTGATCTTTGGTCAGCGCGGACTCGGTGAGCCGAAGGGTTTGTTTCCATGATCTATCTCTAAAAACGGAAACATTCTTTGTTTGTGTCTCATTTTCCTTAAAACTTTAATGAAGCAAGATTCTCACATCCACTGATCATTCCTTGCTAAATGGCACATTTTTAACATTCGTGCTGTGATCTGTTTGATAGCAAACATTTCATCTAAATTAGATTTGACTTTCATATTTCACAAGTGATGTTGTGAAACGGTTTGAGATGTCCTGTTCCCACTGTTCCACTGCCTCATCGATTCTTTAACTAATCAGGTAGTTGAGGCCAGTTCATTGGCTATATTTAAGAGGGAGTTAGATGTGGCCCTTGTGGCTAAAGGGATCAGGGGGTATGGAGAGAAGGCAGGTACGGGATACTGAGTTGGATAATCAGCCATGATCATATTGAATGGCGGTGCAGGCTCGAAGGGCCGAATGGCCTACTCCTGCACCTATTTTCTATGTTTCTATGTTTCTATGAAAGTAAGTGTGATAATCTAAATTCTCTAAAGCAGGTGCTGCAGTACAGAACAATTTAAGAGGCAGATAATACAAGGAACTACAGATGCTGGTTTTTAGAAAATAAGACACAAAGTGCTGGAGTATCTCAGCCACTCAGGCAGCATCTCTGGAGAATGTGGATAGGTGACGTTTCCGGCTGAGACCCTTCTTCATTATAAGTGGCAGCCCTCACTGTGGACTTAATGACTGCCCCTACTTATGGTTTAGTTCTCCCGGCGAGAAATTGAAGCTCTAGGGTGAATTAAAAATCTGTGGAAATGTGTTGTTTGTTATGCATTCTCAAGTTAAAACCATGACATCCAGTCCATGATCTTGCGATGTGTACAGACAGAACTGATTAGATCGGTTGGGGCTCAAAAGTTCTTTTCACACGGGTGACAGAGGTGCAAGGACTCTGCTGCATCAGTGGTTCTTGGTTTTTGAGTTTCTCTTTTCTTCTTTGCTTCCTCCATCCTAGATTCCTCATCTGAACGAGCTCCACTCTTTATGTGGGTACACTAAACACGATGATCCAATCCTTGTTATTCCCAGTAGTGTGCATCAGTGAGGCTCTAACGGAATCTATTTCTCTTTCTGTCCTTCAGTTTTAGTTTTTTGTTTTAGTTTAGAGATACAGCACAGCAACAGGCCCTTCAGCCCATCGAGATCGTGCCGTCCAGCGATCCCTGCACATTAACACTGTCCTGCACACACTCGGGATAATTTACACACACACCAAGCCAACACTCCAACCTGGAGTGTGGCAGAAAACCAAAGATCTCAGAGAAAATCCCACGCGGTCACAGAGAGAATGCACAAACTCTGTACAGAGAGCACCCACAGTTGGGATCGAACCCGGGTCTCCGTTGTTGCAAGCACTGTAAGGCAGCAACTCTACCACTGCACCACCCTGCTGCCCTTATGATCATTGCCATAAAGTAGCTGAGTTTCACATGCACCTCCTCCAACCTCATATACTGTATCAGTTATTCCCTTATTATGTATCTATACACTGTAAATGGATCGATTGTAATCAAGTATTGTCTTTCTGCTGACTGGTTAGCACACAGCATGTGACAATAAACTGACTGAAAGCACTGTTCTTAGTGTGTACTGCTACAGATCGGCGAGACCAAGCGCAGACTGGGCGACCGTTTTGCTGAACACTTGTGCTCAGTCCGCCTTGGCTTACGTGATCTCCCGGTTGCCAAATATTTTAACCCCTCTTTCCCATTCCCATACTGACCGTTCTGTCCTGGGCCTTCGCCACTGTCAGAGTGAGGCAACACGCAAATTGAACAAACAGGAATCTTGAGCAAAACACAAAGAACTGGTGTGGAGGGAATGAAAAGATGGCGTTTCAGAGCCGCCTTCATACTCTCAAGAGTCTGTTTTCAAGACTCTCTTTTCATTATACCTGCACATTACTGTAGTTACACTCTGGTCACATTCTCATTTCACTCCTGGGAAGAAGGTACTGAACACTGTCATATCCAAGTTAAGGAATAATTTCTTCCCAACAACCATCAGGCTGTTGACCACTGAGAACTCCAACTAAACTCCGAAGTACAAAATGCCTTGATTGCACTCGGGACTTCAGGTTTGTTTTCCTTTTGCATTATTGCATAATGTTTTTAAAAAAAATTATTGAACTTCTTTTGTTGTTTACAATGGTGTCTACTGAGGACTATGTTGATATGCCTTTTGTGCTGCTGCAAGTGAGGATTTTGTTGTTCCGTTTTGGGCCGTATGGCAACAAAACATTCTTGACTCTTGACAATATATTCAACTTGACTTGATTATACTTGAGTAGACATTCTAGGGCATGTCATGCCCTCCGGATCGCTGATTCTTTCAACAATGTGTGACGCTACGCAGGTTTGTCTGGGGTAGAATCCGTGTGCCTGCAATCTTGTCTTGACACTTGCTGTGAAGTATTCTGTACAGACAGGTCATGTGGAAATAGTTATGATGTCTGGCCAAAAAATAAACTGCTGGAGGAACTCAGCGGGTCAGGCATCATCTGTAGAGGGAAGTAGATCAGACAGACAAGGCTGCCTGGAATCTCTGCTGGATACAGTCCATGTCTCTCAAAATGAGTTGTCAACTGCATTGATCACCTCTTGAGCCTATGTTGTAATCGTGATCTGAGATGGCTTTCGTTTCCCAGAAACATGGTGTCTAAGAGGTTATGCAAAGTCACTGCCCTTTCAAACCAGCAGTCAGAAGGAACATAGCAAATACACCTGAAAGGGAAGATAAATAGTTTGGGCAAATATAAAAAGCTTGAGGAACTCAGGAGGCAAGGTAGTAGTTGTGGAGAGAAATGGACAGACAATATTTTGCGTTGGAGTGCATCGTCATGACCTGACCCAAAACGTCATCTGGCCATTTCTTTCCACAGATGCTGCCTGATCTGTTGTGTTCCTCCAGCACTTTGTTTTTTGCTTAAGATTCCAACACCTGCAGACTAATGTATGTCCATAAACATTTTGGAGTTTAGAAGAATGAGGAGTGTTCTTATGAAAACAATAGACAATAGGTGCAGGAGGAGGCCATTCGGCCCTTCGAGCCAGCACCGCCATTCAATGTGATCATGGCTGATCATTCTCAATCAGTACCCCGTTCCTGCCTTCTCCCCATACCCCCTGACTCCACTATCCTTAAGAGGTCTATCTAGCGAATAGAGAATCTATCTAGAGAATAGAGAATTCAGAGAATTGGCCTCCACTGCCTTCTGAGGCAGAGAATTCCACAGATTCACAACTCTCTGACTGAAAAAGTTTTTCCTCATCTCAGTTCTAAATGGCCTACCCCTTATTCTAAAACTGTGGCCCCTTGTTCTGGACTCCCCCAACATTGGGAACATGTTTCCTGCCTCTAACGTGTCCAACCCCTTAATAATCTTTTACGTTTTTCGATAAGATCATATAACATATATGATCCTGAGGGAAAATGCTACAATAGATTTGAGATGTCTTCATGTTGTGAGAGAGTCACAAACAAGAAGACATAGTTACAAGTGATGGGTTGGTCATTTACAATTTGGTGCATACAAAGTTCCCTAACCAGATAGAGTATCTCTGGAATTCTCAGTCGTTGGGATGGTGGAGGCCAGGTCAGTAGACATACTTTAGTTGGAGATAGATAAGATCTTTCAAAATACAAATGCTGTAGGAACACAGTGGATCAGGCAACATCCATGGAGGGTTTAGAAATTCAATGTTTCGGGTTGGGAACTTTCCGCAAACGTCAGTCTGATGAAGGTTCCTGATCCAAAAGGTTGTCTATCTATTCCTTCCACAGATGTTGCCTGACCTGCTGAGTTCCTAAACACTTTGTGTTTTGGTCAAGATTCCAGCATCTGCAGTCCATTGTGCCTCTAACTTCTGCACTGCTTTTGACTGGATATTTTAAACTTTCTGCAGATTCAGAAGGCCAGCAAGGGTACTATGTATTTGAGTGCCATTTGCTGTGAGTAATATCACTTCCTTTTATTTTCTTACTGTAGGTAATTAATGTCTGTGAATTTTCTGTTTTTCCCCATATAACCTTAACATTTGACATCCGTAATGAGCCTGATTCATAAATCCATAAGTTCATTAGACATGGAAGCAGAAGTAGGCCATTTGGTCCAGCTAACCTATTTCAATCATCGTGGTGCAACAGTAGAGTTGCTGCCGTACAGCGCCAGAGACCCAGGTTTGTTCCTGAGCACGGGTGTTTTCTATACGGAGTTTGTACATTCTCGTGTGGGGTTTTCTCTGGGTGCTCCAGTTTCCTCCCACGTTCCAAAGAGGTGCTGGTTTGTAGGTTAATTAACTTTGGTAAAAAATTGTAAATTGTCCATAGTGTGTAGTTTAGAAATAGCATACGGAGATCGTTAGTTGGCACAGATCGGGTAGGCTAAAGTGCCTGTTTCTGTGCTGTATCTTTAAATGAAACAAAACAGTCGACGTACGGGATCAGTGCGTGAAGCAGTCACAAGAAATTACCAGTCTCTAAAGTTATTTTTGTTTTTTTTACAGGGAACAAATTTGTAAAATGAAGCTACAATTTTTCTGCAGCAGAGTCTACACAGGGGTGACTTTCAATTTTTTAGTGTTTCTACTTCCATCTATTATCGCAGGAAGTAAGTTCCATATCTTTAATTTAATTTAGTCTGGAGATACAGTGCGGAAACAGGCCCTTCGGCCCAATGGGTCCGCGCCGACCAGCGATCACCACAAATTAACACCATCCTACACCCACTAGGGACAATTTTTACATTTGCCAAGCCAATTAACCTACTAACCTGTACGTCTTTGGAGTCAATCTGTTCAAAATATTGGCATTGCTTGACCACAGTAGAGTGTTTAATGAAATCACACTTCCAGTATTCAACGAGTTAGTAAGATCTTTGTTTCCATCACCCTCCTCTTTTGAACAGCAAGTATATGTTCACACTGCAGATTTTGTTGATTGATTAAAAGATACAGCGTGGAAACAGGCCCTTCGGTCCACCAAGTCCACTTCAACCATCGATTACCAGTTCACACAAGTTTCTTTATTATCCCACTTTTGCATCCACCCCCTACATTTTAAGGGCAATTTACAGAGGCCAATTAACCTTTAAACCTACATGTCTTTGGGATGTAGGAGGAAACTGGACCACCCAGAGGTGACCTTCCTAAGTTGCTCGAATGGTCACATGGAGATCATGCAAACTCCACACGGTCAGTACCCGAGGTCAAGATCAAACTCGGGCCTCTGGCACTGTGGAGCAGCAACTCTACCAGCTATGTCACTCCGCCACCCTTCAATAATTCAATACTGTTCCATACTTCAGTAATGACATTGGAGATGAGATGTCACTTGAACAGTTACAGTAAGACATGTCTATTTTTATAAACCAACTCCCTGGAATTAAAGGCAAGCTTTTCATTAGCATTCCACTTATGTGTTGAATCTATGTTTCATAAATGAAGGCTTTCAAATTCCTTTCTGCAGATTTCCGCAGTCCTTCTCTCTTTATGTAACAATCTGTCCTTTCATCCTTCTTCCCAGATTGAACAACTTCGTATTTCCCCATGGTGTCATAACAAGTCAAGCTACAGCCTGCCAGCTCCAGTCAATTCAATCCTGACCTCAGATGCTCTCAATGTAGAGTTTGACAACAGACAATAGACAATAGGCAATAAACAATAGGTGCAGGAGTAGGCCATTCGGCCCTTCGAGCCAGCACCACCATTCACCGTGATCATGGCTGATCATGCACAATCAGTACCCCGTTCCTGCCTTCTCCCCATATCCCCTGTGTGTGCATGTTCTTCCTGTGATTGGGTGGGTTTCCTCCTATATCCCAACAATGTGTGGGTTGGTAGGTTAATTAGCCTCTAATACATTCCTCCATTCCTCCATTAGCAACCTGAAGCATTTCCTAACAGATATGCAATATACATGCAACAGAGTGAATGGGGTGCTTCAAGGGCAGGTACTGCAAAGTTCCTGCCAACCATCGTTCATGCTAGTTCTATGATATTCCGCTTACACATCCACTCCCTGTACACCAGAGATGATTTACAGTGGCCAAATAACCTACAAACCCTCATGTCTTTGGGACATTGAAGGAAATCAGAGGGCATGCGGAGGAAATATCCATTGCACAGCCAGCACCTGAGGTTAGGATTAAACCCAGGTCTCTTGCCCAGTGAGCTAGTAGCTCTACCTGCTATGCCACTATGCCACCCTGATGATTCTGTATTTCACAAGTCGTGGCAGCAATGAAGGCAAGTTGATCAGCTGATGATAAAAAGATGATTGACAAAAGAATTCCAATATTATTAGTTTAGTTTAATTTATTGTCACCTGTACCGAAGTACAGTGAAAAGCATTTGTTGCGGGCTAACCAGTCATTCTTTGTGAGTGTGGGATTGAGAGGCTTCATTTGAAATATTAAATATTTTAATGTTGGATGTGATGTTTTTGACAGGCGGTCCAGACCATATTTACTTTTCAAATCTTGCTGCTGAAGTTGTTCTGAAAGGACCAGAGAGACCAGAAAATAGTGAGCATGTGTTGAAATGGAAGTCACACTCAGGGCAACATACCCAGAAACTGGCGACTCTCGTCAAAGGAACTTGGGGCAGGTGGAATTTATATATGAATCAGCACTTGGAAACCTTCGCCTTGTTCAAGGACTTACAACTTGCTCATGGTATCCAATATATAAAGATAAGACAACCTGCATTTAACTTTGCGGGATTGCTCACATTGATTCAAAAACAACCAACGAAGCAAATCGTGAAACAATATGAAATATTTGGACTCAAAGGTAAGTAGGATGGTATTGGAGAGAGTCTCAGTAATGTGATACAATGCAATTAAGTAATGTGGAGAGATTGTGCAGGAAGGAACTGCAGATGCTGGTTTATAGCATTTTTTAAATGTCCGAATATGGACATAAAAAGCTGGAGTAACTCAGCAGGCAGGCAGCATCTCAGGAGAAAAGGAAAAGGTGACGTTACAGGTCGAGACCCTTCTTCAGACTGAGAGTCAGGGGAGAGGGAAATCTCTAGTTTCTCAGTCTGTAGAAGAAACCTGAAACCTCATCTATTCCTTTTCTACAGAGATGCTGCCTGACCCATTGAGTTACCCCAGCTTTTCGTGTCCATATTCAGACGTAGAGAGATTGCCTGGTTGATATGATAAATACATCACCTGATGTTGAATGAAAATCTCAATCTATCAACTGTATCAACCATTGCAAAGATTTTTTTTTTGATCTGGTAAAAAAACAGTTTGCCAGAACATCGGGATCTATCAAATGCTGACAATTAAAGTCAATGCACAGCTGCCCTCTGTGTAAAGTGGATAGAACTCTGTTACTGTTGTGAGAGATAATATGATGATAAAAATTCAGTACTTTGGGGGAAATGCACTAATGTGCCATTTCATATGGTCTCTGGTCCTAGACTCTCCCACTAGTGGAAACATTCTCTCCATATTCACTCTTTTAGTAAAATTGAATCAAATATATCACAACCATAAAACTCTGATAACTCATAATGCCACTTAACAGTAAAAGGAAAAGGCTGGGTAATACCTAACACCATAATGGTTAATATTACTGTCAGTTTGTCATTTTAACTCTCCTTTCACTCCCACCACAATTTTTTTCCCTTCAACCTTCTCCGCCTCAATAGAGAGGCCAAGTACCAGTTGGAAGAACAATATCTCAACATCTCTGGTTCAGCTTGGGCATCGAAAGCTAATTGTATGAACATTGAATTTCCCAATTTCATGCAACCCACAGCTCCAGTGATCCCCTCCAATTTGGTTCCATCTGCCCCTCACCCCTTCCACATCTGTTTTACATATCACCCACCAGCCTTAATCTCCCCCCCCCCCCTCTACTGTGGCAGAAGTGTCCAAAACCAAGGGGCATGGGTTTAAAATGGGAAATAAATTCAGAAAGGATGTGAGGAAGAGGTTTTTCACCCAGAAGGTGATTGAAATCTGGAACACACAGCCTGAGAAGGAGGTGGAGGCAGATCCTCACCTAACATTTCAGAAGATGCAGACAAGTGCTTAAATAGTTCAGGCACTGTAGGCTGCAGACATCCACTGTAAAGTTGATAAATGGGATTCCTCCACATGGGTACTTGATGGCTGGCATGGGAATAGTGGGCCAAAAGGCCGGTTTCATTCTCTATGAGTCTATAAATGCCATCCAAACCATGTAACTTAATTTTGAACCCCGATTCTCCAATAAGTTCAAGAGCAAGGCCATAAGAGGTCTGCTTACCTGACTATGGTGGGGCAAGATGGAGACTTTTCAGGTCAATTATATCATTCCATGCCTCGGGTGTTCTTATGTCAAAGCTAGCCTGACTCTCATGCAGAAAGACACAAGTGCAGATAATGGATATGTCCTGTGGTCACTTTGAACCCAGTCATTGGACTGGACTGCACACACCACTGTTCACTCTGTATCTCACTGATCTTTTGTTCCCCAGTTGAGATAGGTTCACAGCGGCCTGTGGTGGGCAGTGATGTCACACTCAGCTGCACCATCTCCAGACTCTCAGATACAGTCAGTCTTCACTGGAGACCAAAGGCTTCATCCCAGCAGAGCAGGAGCAACACTGAGCAGATCCGCCTGAATAACACGGTCTATCTGATGATCCGACATGTTACAGTGGAGGATGGGAAGTTGTATGTGTGTGAAGTGCAGGAAAATGGAATCATTGTTCACACAAGGAAAGCAGATTTTTTTGTGAATCCCGGTAAGAGCTCATAACTCACATTAAATGTTAAATAGTCTGAAGACGGGTCCCAATCCAAAACGTCATTTATCCATTTCTCTCCACGGCGTGCTGCCTAACCTGTTGAGTTCCTCCAGCAATTTGTCTCATTGCTCAAGATTCCAGCATCTGGAGTCTCTTATGTGTCTCAGTTTTAAGTTTTAAAGATCCATCATGGAAAACGGTCCTACTGTGGTAGGGTACGTTGATGATAGATGTCACCTTCAGGTGCGAGTTAATCATGGTGTACAAAATGATGTAAGGTCCTGACAGAGGAACAGGGAGGAGAACCTCTTACCCTCAATAGCTATTGCAATAAGTTGGGGACAGATCTGAGGAGATTAGTGGAAGAATTAGAGGAGAGTAGGCAAATGGTTTTATTCACCAGGATTAATGTATATGTGAAGCTCACTTTCCGAAGGTTGGTGAAGGTAAGAGCTTTCCATCTCATTGAAAAGTACCTGGATGACCAGATGGATCAAACTCATAATGGTCAGGACCTGGGCAATAGAAGGAGCTTCTCGTTGCCGTTAGGAAGACGATGGGCTGAATGGCCTCCTTCAGTGCTCTAAGTCTCAGTTATTCAATGGAATTGAGAAAGGGAAAATAGAAAGAGAGAAAGGAGAGAAGGCAAAGTGTAAAGATTTGCAGCAGTTGAGATATACTCAATGATTAAGCCCAGAGGTTGTCACCAACTCAGTGACCTGGATTGATGGACACCCACAAAAAAGATCACTTCATATCAGACCCAGCTTCAGGGCAGCACAGTGGTGCAGCAGTAGAGTTGTTGCCGCTGAGCACCAGATACCCAGGTTCAATCCTGTCTGTGGGTGCAGTCTGTGCAGAGTTTGTACATTCTTCCTGTGATCATGTGGGTTTCCTCCGGGTGTTCTGGTTTCCTCCCACATCCCAAGATCATGTGGGTTTGTAGACTAATTGGTCTCTGTAAAATTGCTCCAAATGTGTAGAGATGGATGAGAAAATGGGATAACGTGGAACTAGTGTGAATGGATGATCGATGGTCAGTGTGGACTGTATTTTTTCTGTAGTTTTAACACTATGTTCTTCATTCTGTTTCTCTATAACGCTACCTGGTGTACTCATGTACGGTATGTTTGACCAAGATACAACACAATTTTTTTCACCGTATTTCAGTACCCATGGCGATATGAAACAATAACATGCTGCTTGACCCGCTGAGTTCATCCAGCAATTAGCTTTTCACTCAAGTTTCCGGCATCTGCAGTTTCTTATGCACATTTTACATGGCTTCGATGACTTCTGGCAGCAAAATGTTGCTAAAACAAGTAAAATATTGCTTGGGACCTTAATTGAGGAATTATTCCTGATATATGCAGATTCCAACTGCTTGTAGCAAACCTTATTTGAATCACCAGAAATTTGGCAATGGCCACCAATTGGACTTCCTTGTGCTTGCTGAGTCCCAGATTACCTGACCCACTATATCACACCAAAAAAAAATCAGATCTAATTAAAAACAGAAAAGATTTTATTTTCACTTTTTCGAGGAACTTTTATTTGTTGATTTCACTTCTGTATAATTTTTAAATGGTTCATAGCCTGAACTGAAAATCAATTGATGAAGTTCTTCAGAACATAAAGAATTTTTATAAAGTTCTGATCAATAATATATATTTTTAAATTTTCTCTTTACTTGATAAAGTGGAAAATTGTCCAGAAATCAAAAAGTCAGCATTGATGGAGTTCCATCATCACATATGGTCATTTACCAGATATATCATAAAGGGTTGTTAGAGAGTCATAGAGTCAAAGAGTGATATAGTGTGGAAACAGGCCCTTCGGCCCAACTTGCCCACACTGGCCAATGTCTCAGTCACACTAGTCCCAGCTGCCCGTGAATTTGGCCCGTATCCCTCCAAACCTGTCCTATACATGTACCTGTTTAACTGTTTCATAATTGTTGGGCTAGTCCCTGCTTTAACTACCTCCTCTGGCAGCTTGTTCCATACCCCCACCACCCTTTGTATGAAAAAGGTACCACTTAGATTTCTATTAAATCTTTCCCCTTCACCTTAAACCTAGGTCATCTTGTCCTCCATTTGCCTACTCTGGACAAGAGACTCGGTGCATCTAAACGTCTGTGGATTTGTGCATCCATTGTTCTAACATAATATTTTTCATGTGTATTGCAGAGTTACTCTACAACAATATCACCCTATATCGTGTGGGCACAGGTCACAGTGAACTCCACCTGAACTGTTATTATCGTAGTTACTTCAATTATGCTAAATGGTCCTGGAGCTCACCGCTGCATCAAATTCAGGAGAAAGAAATAGCAAATGCATCAATATATCAGCCAGTCCATCTTAACCGCACTTACTTTAAGAATCGAATGGCGACTACAATGGCCTCGTTTTCTGGATATGATTTCACTGCAAAGATTGTCCCTGTATTGTTTGAAGATGCAGGAGTTTATAAGTGTTCCATGGATTCCAATTGGATTGTGACTTTTAAATTAATCACAACGAAAGGTAGGAGAATTCATGTGCAATCATTTTCTGACCTTAAAACAGTGGAAGCAACATTCATCAAAAATGTTACAAGCGTCAGCGCCGTTCAATGCTACGGCTTCCTCATTTAACTGTGCTCTGTTTTAGTAATAATGGATATTGCTGGGCAGACTTCTCATTTTATTAGGATGTTTCCAAACAGTTCTGAGTTCAGGAAGCAGAGCAGAAAGGGTTGCAAAACAAAGAGGTTGCCTGTTTCAGCAAAAGGGGAAAATGCTGTTAGAAAATGTGTGCATGTTCCTGTGACGGGAAGTGGGTGGAACCAAAGAATATGCGTATACTTCTGATCACCTGCAGCCAGGAGGCTGAAAAGGTAGAACACAGAGAGGAGAACCTTCCATTTTTGATAAATACAATACTTGTATTCTCCCTGGAAGTAACAATGGCTTCCAAAGTATAAACAAACAATCCAGCGGTTTGTCGTGTGATCTTTCAGGTGTGTTTCCTGAGGCCAGAGCTATGAGGGCGGGCAGATTTGGGTATAGGTCATCACTTTTCTGCCCTGTTTTGTCACTGTTGTAGGGCAATGAATAGTGAGGGCTGATAATTAGTAAATAAGGATTATGGATTGTGCTCACGTAGTGACGGGGAACCGCAGACGAAGCCTGAAAGTAGAGACATGGAATGCAGCGGAGAGATGGAATACAGCAGACACCCAAGTCTCAGGAACTTTATTGATTATGTTATAGCGTACACCCATCATTGCAACAGAAAATTGGATCGACTGTTAACAACGTTAAACTTGTGGATAATCATTTCATTCTGTTTGTCACCTGATTTGTCTTTCTGAGCACCATTCTGTACAATTCCTCGTTTTATTGTTTCTGTACAAGGCCTGATTTTATTGTTAGTCAGGTTTCTGTAATCAAGTCTCAGTGCAAGACTTCGTTTTGTTGTTCGTCAAGTTTATGCAATTAAGAACTAATTTTACAGTCAAGTTTCTGAGTAATCTTGTCATCTAAGAATATAAAGACCGTACCAAAGTCACACTTGGGAGATCAATTTTAACTGGCCCCCTGCTGCCCATTGGTTTTAATAAATCGGCCGTTACTTCAAACATCAACTCCACATGGCCTTTCCATTTTGCTCCTCCAGTCGCTTATTCGTGATCTGATCAACTGGGGGCACGTCCCCTTTTCAAGATGTCTCCTGGCCTCTTAATTTTGAGGGGAAACTACTGAAATCATCTGTTGGAGTGGTGATGGGATCCTGATTTAAGACAGTCTACTTGAGGGATCTCAAGCACATGGAGAGGTGACCCTACCGATGTTTTGGGTCGAGACCCTTCTTACGACTAATTGAAGTGATAAGGTGGAGAAAGATGTTGGGGCAGGAAAAAGCCTGGCAAGTGACAGCTGAGGGGATGGGTGGGTGGGGGGGGGGGGGGGGGGGTGTTGATTGGAAGAAGGGTGAACAAAGGCCAGAGATGAAAAGGAGACAAAAAGATGTCAGATAAGGAGAGGAGTGAAATTGAGCCAGAGGCAGGGATATATGTGGAAGGGGATTGGGTGAAAGGGAAAGTAGGATGGGATAGTGGGACACATGGGTGTGCACCTGGATGTGCTGAGGCACAGGAACCAGAGGGGGAAAGGGAAGCTTTACTTAAAATTAGAGATTTCATTGGTCATACAGTTATTTGTGTTTTGTTGAGCTTCACTCAGCCTGTGAATGCAGGGGAAATATGTTTGACTATTTAAATGACAGGGCTATAGAGCATTCTATATTTTCTGAGACTTTAGTTGAGTTGAATTGAGTTGAGCTGAGTTGTGTTTAGAGATAAAACATGAAAACAGGCCCTTCGGTCCACAAGTCCACCCTAACCATTAAATCACACTAGTTCCATGTTAACCCACATTTGCATCCATTCCCAACACATCCGGGTCAACAAATAGAGGCCATTTATCCAACAAATCCATACATGTTTGAGATGTGGGAGGAAACCAGAACACCCGAAGGAAACTCACACGGATACAGGGAAAACATGTAAACTCCACACAGACGCATGTTTTAACAACAGTGAACAGTGCATGTGATCATATTAACAGCAATTTTTTAGGAGCTTTCACTTGGAATTGATTTTAAGATTGAAAGATTATTAATGTAACTTCGAATTTTAAAAAAGTTGCTGGAAATACTCAACGGTTCAGGCCGTATCAGCAGAGAGAGAAACAGAATTAATGTATACAAAGGATCACAGAGCTGAATTTTTTTTCTGCTCCTGTTTCAAAGATGTTGTTTGACCTGCATTCGGTTATTTTCAGTTTTCATTTCAAATTTCCAACATTTGCAGCTTTTTGGATTTTTGGTATAGATCGCTCACCCTAGACAGCAGACAAAGATTTCAGGACACATACATTTCTCGCCCCAAAAAGATCTCTTTTAATGACTGGTATTACCTTCCATTGAATTGTTCAATTTTTCTTTACTTCCATGTTATACAGGTCCACAACCGATTTTCCGGCACCTCCTTTAATCGGGACAAATCACTAGAGCACAGTTGAAATCCCTCCTGGAAATCCTCTCAAAAATGTGACACCTAGGCTGGGTGAGGCGGCCAATCTCGACATCGGGACTTCCGTGGCCGATCAGTGGGTCTAATTTCCCCTCCTGCGGCCAGGGCTCAGAAACTTTGGCAGATCTGTTCCCATAGTCAACCTCCAAGGTCGACTGTGCGGGCCGGAATCTCACCCCCCCGGTGGCCTAGGCAGGCCCTTCCGGTACTGTTTGACTACTGTTGGAGATTGTGACCTATGTTGGTCTGGCAAAATGGATAATCCAGAAAGCCTCTGGAACCAATTGTGCTGGAAAATCGGTAGTGGACCTGTACCTGTTTTTCAGATTATTGGCCCAGAATGTTGGTGATGTATCAAATGATAAAATTCATATTCAAAATCTCAACTTATTTTCTTCTTTCCAAAGTTACAGCTGAAGAGACTGAAGGAGACACCGTTACCTTGACCTGCTCTGTGTCTGATATCACTGAGTCAATGAAACTGGTGTGGATTAATGGCAATGACAGATATGTTGGAGAAAAGACCCTGGCTGGGGATGAGAAATCAGTGAAGCTGACAATTCTGAAAGCTGATGAAGACAAATGGGACTGGAAGTGTGGTGTGTTTTATCTCGACAGGCCTCAACTATTAATCCCATTTTATCTGGAGCCCAGTGGTAAGTGACTTGGTCAGGTGTTTGCTTTTTATACAGTATATTTCTGTGATCATACATGGGTTGCATTCTGAGAAAACCATCCATGTCATGATAGGGTGGCACGGTGACGCAGCAGTAGAGTTGCTGCCTTTCAGTTCCAGAGACCCTCATTTGATCCTGACTACGGGTGCTGTCTGTACGGAGTTTGTATTTTCTCCCTGTGACTGCATGGGTTTTCTCTGGGTGCTCTGATTCCCTCTCACACTCCAAAGGTTTGTGAGTTAATTGTCTTCTGGAAATTGTAAATGTCCTTAGTGTGTAGGATAATGGTAGTGTACAGGGTGATTGCTGGTCGATGTGGTGGGCTGAAGGGCCTGCTTCCACGCTCTATCTCCAAAGTCTAAAGTGTTTGCATATTTAAAAGAACAACACAAATGGTTTTCTCGGGATGCAACCTATTACAATGCAAACTATTGCCATATGGAAAATCACATCACGCAACTGGGAAATAGTCCCAGAAGTCAACCAGTCAGCATTGGAGGAGTTCCTTCTGTATTGGGTTGGTTCAAGAAAGCAATGCATCAACATTTTCACAAGGACAATTACAATCGAGCACTGTCCCAGTTCTCCACAGTTGGAACATTTGGAACTGTTTCTTTCACATTTTGTGCTTATAAGATTATTTTTTCCTCACATAAATTCCATAAGTGTGAATTTTTCATTCCATATCTCAAATGCTTCAGTAGTGGTTGTGAATTCAGTAAGGGCAAGTTTCCATTACCCTTGGAATCCCATCAGAATATTCCTGTTACTTCCTCCTGTGGATCCTATGTTGGAAACCCCCATCCATGGATCAAACCTGAGAATTATATTTTATATACTTCAAGAGTGCCTGGCTCACTTACAAAGTCAGCATTTATTGCCCAATATCAACTTTTCTTATGAAGATGTTGGTGAACTCTTCTTCAACCAATCCAGTACATATGACGATGGAGCTCCTCCAGTCCTTGGTTTCCTGTGGGATTTAAACCTGGAAAAAAAGGTACACTCTGCACTTCCAAATCAGAATGGGTGTGACTTGGAGGAAATTTAGAAGGTGTGGCGTACCCAGGGACCAATTCCCCATATATCGGTCCAAGTGTCTTTTGTAAGTTGTAATTATATCTGCTTCTTTCAGCTCCCTCTAGCAGCTCATTCCATATACCGACTACCACCTGAATGAAAAGGTTGGCCCTGAGGTCCCTATTAAATCTCTCCCCTCTCAGCTTAAGCCTGTGCCCTATAGTTTTAACATTTTATGCCCCAGGTAACTGACTGTGAGCATTCACTTTATCCATGCCCCTCATGATTTTGTACAGTTCAATAAAGTCACCCCTCAGTCTCCTGCACTCTAAAGAAAAATGTCCCAGCCTATCCAGCCTCTTACAATGTCAAGCCTATATGTTCCAGTAAGATCTGGGTGAATTTTTTCTGCATCCTTTACTTTTTGATGCAGAAAACAAACTCAAAAGCCTGACATTCTCTTTGAGATATCACACTTGTGAAAGTATATATTTTTTAATATAATGAGCTAAATGAATAGAATGGTATCTTGCGAAAGTTTGGATTTGAGAAATTCCATCCCTTTATAAACAGTTTCTGTGAGAAATGGACTGTCCCTTTTCCAGCAGTTCAGTGGTGAACTCTGGTGTGAATGTGCTGTCACTTCTGACATACCTGCAAATTTACTGCAGACAAATTCTCCACCGTTTGACTAATTACACAGTTCAGATTGAGAATTGAGGTCCGATTTCACAACTTCTATTCGCCTTTACTTGCAGGGAGCGGGAATTTCATTTACTTTTTCCACCAGGAAGGCCAATTTGTGTTGAAAGGACCAGACAGTCCTGGAAACAGCGCCATTGACTGGGAATGGAGGCCACACACAGGGCAACAAACCACAAAGCGATTGGCCACTTTTCACAGAGAAGGTCAGCAGTGGGCCGTACGGTGGAGTGATGAGTACAATCAAATACCAGGCATTTCCCAGAGGATGCGTGTGGACTGGGGTACCCTTAATCTGAGGATCAGGAAGCCCACCTTTGAACTTGCGGGACTGTTCACCTGGACTCAGACACAGCCCGGTGGGAAAATCCTGAGACAGTGGGAACTATTTGGAATCAAAGGTAAGTCCAGAAATGAATGAAGAAATAACACAAATATTTCAAATATGTAGTTTTCCGCTTGTCCTTATTAATTTCGAAGAATTAGCCCAGAATAAATGGGTTGTATTCTGCTCGGTCCAACCGACAGCCTGCCCTCACCTACCTCCTTAGCCCAAGGACACGTGACTCATTTGTGGCGCTGCAGTTCTTGACCAGCTTTGAGCACCTGGTTCCACAATCGGGGTTACAGCTTGTGTGTAGTAACTAGCTCTCTGAATGATGCATCCTGAGCCCATTTCCAACACCCCCCTGATTCCCTTTTATACATAGTTTGCACTGCATTCAACTGCCTCGGACGATCCAAGGATTTCTAAAGGATTTGAAGTCAGTTTAAGGCACTCACAGAGCCAGAGACCCGGGTTCAATCCTGACCTTTGGTGCTGTCTGCATGGAGTTTGCACATTCTCCCTGCATTCTCTTGGGTTTCCACTGGGTGCTCCAGTTTCCTCCCACATACCAAAGATGTGCGGGTTAGCAGATGAATTAGCCTTTGTAAATAGCCCCTAATGTGCAGTGAGGGAACGAGAAAGAGGGATAACAGAACTAGTGCGTTCAGGTGGTCGATGGTCAGCGTGGACTCGGTGGGACGAATGACCTGTTTCCATGCTACAATTTTCATTCATTTCAATCAAATTGTAGAATTTTAAAAATAACTAGACCAAGTGGACCCGTTGGGCCCAAACCTCTCCTCCATTGGTGCAGCACCCTCTCCCACCCCCTCCCCTCCCCATCCCCTCCCCACTTCCCCTTCCCCCTCAAACCCCCTTATCCACCCTCCCCCCCACTCCCTCCCTCCCTCCTCCCTCCCTCCGTAGGAGATAGATTTAAACTTTAAAATGTGAATACCTTTTAAAATATAACACCGATTTCAATAAAACTACTTGCGTTATCACTAAAGTGACAATGGTGAGTAAAGTGGGCCTAAAATTGTCACGCTATCGTGTACCGTTTTGGCTGAAGTTCGATCACAAACAAGATAACAAACGAGAGTTTTAGTGTATAGATTTCACAAGATACAAATAATAATTTTATTTAAAAACACTTTAAAAGACAAGGAATTAACTAAAATATTAACATAATATGAAATATGGAAAAATAAAATAAAATCGTAGCTATGCCTGCCTTATAATAATGGTGGCCCACAGTACAGATGGGTTGGTCCAAGCAGAATAGGTGAAACTGAGAGGTCTGGTATGAAAAGTGTTGGGCCTTTAAATTCAGTAACAATTCACTGAAAATTCCTGGACCCAGAGACAGAGAGAGTGGGCAGTTGCACCTGCTACTAACACAGCATATTTCACACCATTAGGTTGTAGATGCAGAGATGCTGACGTTGCATTACCACCAGCTAATGGTTCTCTGTGGACCCATTGACTTCCACCCAACCTCTCATTAACAAGGTCAGCCTGCTAGAAGTTATTTCATGTAAATATTGTCAGGTAGCTGCTTAGTTTGAGTTAAATAGATGGCCTGCAGTGGGACAATAACTTTTTTGTTAAGCATATACATGCAATGCAATGGACTAATGTCTTTCCTTCACTCGAGTGCAAAAAGAAAGTCAAGTCAAGTCAATTTTATTTGTATAGCACATTTAAAAACAATCCACGTTGACCAAAGTGCTGTACATCAGTTCAGGTACTAAGAAAGAAGATACAATGGCACACAAACATAACAGCACATAAACAATTCACAAACAAATCAGGATGGTTGAGCGATGTGTCTGGTCCGGGTGCTCATGTGAGGTTTAAAGTCCCATGACATGAGACAAGTTGATGACAGGGATGTGAAACACTGGTTTGCAATGCCAAGCTCTTGATTACCCTACCCGAGGAAAAATACTTTGTGCATCCACCCTATCTAATCCACTCGTGATTTTATACACCTTTATAAGATAACCTCTCGGCCTCCAGATTTCCAAGTCCTAGCATGCCCAACCTCTGCATAAAACTCAGGCCCTCAAGTCCTTGCAATATCCTTGTAACTTGATGGGCCAGGATTTGTTGGCACAGGGAATGATGGGCGAGAGTGGTGGGTAATCAGGTGGAGTGGAGTCCTGGTTGGCAGATTGACATCCAGGGAGTTGGGGCAAGGGGCACAGGTTGGGATGGAATGAGAGTCACTGGTTGCACACTGAAGCTCATAAACTGGGCGGTGGTGGAGCTCACTCCAGAGGGTGTGGTAGATAGTGGTGGTGGAATGCATGAAGGAGAGCTAGTGAATAAGATTACATGAAGGGGGTTAACTTGAGAAGGTGGGGTTTCCAGCCCTCGAGTCCACAGACTGGGACAAGCCTAAACTCTGAAGGTCCACGACTGGCCGACAGACAATGCAGGGAAAAGTTAACCCAATTCAATGGAGGAGCAGGTAGATGAAATGAGGGAGCCGAGGGGGACAGGTGGTCACTACCAGGAAGTGTTGATGCCATCACTGAGCACAGCTGCTCAGCATTTGGCTGAATGTCTGTTTGCAAGAAAGAGGTCATTTTGCCCGCAGCAGTTCAGAAAGCTGGTGGGGAATTGAATCACACGTCATGTGTCTGTTTCCACAGTTGAGGCAGACTCACCGAGGCCAGTAATGGGCAGTGACATCACCCTCAGCTGTACCTTCTCCAGACTCCCAGATACCGTCAGTCTTCACTGGAAACCAAGAGGCTCATCTCAGCAGAGCAGGAGGAACAACACTGATCAGATCCGTCTGAATAACACCGTTTATCTGATAGTCCAACACATTGGAGCAGGAAATCCCAATCTGTACACATGGGAAGTGCAGGAAAATGGCTCCATTGTTCTCACTGCAAACACCAATATTGAGGTGGATCAGGGTGAGTCCAGAGCTGCCTTGCAGCAGGTATTAAATAGTTCCAGAACATCTGTCTCTCAGCATCTGCAGAAATCTAATTCTTTGTTCCCTGACCCTCTCTTGCAGATTTATATGGTAAGACGTACACAGTTTATCGTTCAGTCACAGACCACAGTGAACTCGACCTGATTTGTGAAGCTTCTGCTAAGTTCAGTGAAACCAAATGGACTTGGAGATCACAACATTTCCAGAATCAAGAGAAGGAAATAGCTTCCACTCGCAGTTCTGAGCCGATCCATATCAAGAGGAGCTACTTTAAGGATCGACTGGAAATCATAACGGGAAATTTGAACAGCAAGAATTTCAGTGTGAGGATTGTCCCCGTGTGGTTTGAAGATGCCGGAGTTTACACGTGTTCTTTGAGTTCATATGAATATGTGACCATTGAACTAATCACAGTTACAGGTAGGTCACAGAATGGTGCCACCACTTTCAATGATAAAGTAATTGTGATGCAGAATATGACTTCTGTGCAAATTTCCCCAAATTATTTAGGGTGGCACAGTGGTGCAGCAATAGAGCTGCAGCCTCAGGGAACCTGGGTACAATCCTTTTTTTTTTTAATTTAATTTTTTTTATTTAAGTTTTAACAGAACTCATACATGTTACATTTCATAGTAAGCAATAATAACTACATTATAAATTCGATTATACACGTATTGTTCTGTATTATCTCCCCTCCCACAACCCCCCCCTTCCCCCCCCACACCCCAGTTAAAAAGAAGGAAAAAGAAAAAGAAAAAGAAAAAGAAAGAGAGAAAGAAAGAAACCTGGAGTCCAGAAGGAGACACCTGGGTTCAATCCTGAGCTCAGGTGCTGTCTGTGTGGAGTTTACACATTCTCCCCGTGACCATGCGGGTTTCCTCCCAGTGTTTCAGTTTAGTCCCACATCCCAAAGACGTGCAGGATTGTAGGTTAATTAGCCTCTGTAAATTGTCCCTGGTGTGTAATGGGATAACTCGCATGAACGGGTGATCAACGCAAAAGCATTCCCATTTAATTGAGTACAAAATTTGCCCCAATATGCTACAACATGGCTGCATATTGAATGATAATATTAATAATAAGGTGGAGAAATTTGATTCACACAGTTAGTAATGTGTTTGTCACAAAAGTAAACATTTAAAATTCCATTGTCCATTAATGCCCTGAATCTGAAGCACAAGTACGAAGTGTGAGGACAAAAGGAACTGCAGATGCTGGGATCATGAGCAAAGCATAAAGTGCTGGAGGCACTTAGTGGGTCAGGCAGCATCTGTGGAGGGAATGGACTGAGGGCATTACAAGGAGTCCGAAAAAGGCTCCCACCTGGAACAACATCTGTCCATTCCCTCCTCAGATGCTGCCTGACCTGCTGGGTACGAATTGTGGGGGTCGGACTGCGGATGCGAGGTCTTCTGGGGATGCAGGTCTGCTACCAGGGATTGGGGTGGGGACAAGGGTGGAGGTTAGCCCTGTGATGGGTTGTAAAGGGGTTTCCTTAGTAAGTAAACAATGGAAACCCACCTACACCTGGTTCCCATCACGGATCTGGCACATGATCCCTTCAAGATGTACACGCTAAGCCAAAGGCAGGTTGGAAACTTGCCCCAGCAGGACCGAGTTGTGCCCTCAATAACCACCAACACCAATGAAAATCAAGGAAACCCATATCCGAGATCTTGTGCTGATTCACGAGAGGAACCAGGAACACAAATTGTGCAGCTCGTGATCCATGCTGTCAATCCCTGATTTATATTCACAATTTCATTTTCACCAACATTGGTTTATTAACACATGTCAACATGGCTTTAACCAAAGCAATCTTTAAGCATTAGTTTCGAGGTGACATTGGTAATTAATTTCATTCAAATCCTCTTATAACACGCCCAAAGTTTTATTGAATCCATAAGTACCAGCTTCATTTTTGAACTTATTGATCTTGCCCCCCATATCTATTTCCAGGTTGTTCATGTAGATTATATACAGCAAGGTCCCAAGACTAGTCCTTGTTGGACCTCATTAGTCACAGGCATCCAGGTGCAAAATAATCCTCTACCTTCACCTTCTGTCTCCTGTTACCGTATATGATGGACAAAGCGGTTGGCTGTTTGCAAATAAACCTTCCCCTCCTCTGCCCCATCTTCACTGGTCCTCGGTGACATCACGCAGAGGTCATGTGTTGGGACACCCAGCCAGCCCTCTCTCCACTTTTCTCATCAAAGGTTTGATTTAGAGAGTCAGAGTGGACAGCTATGTGCTGAGCCGGAAGAAATGGGGGAGATATTAAACAATTTCTTTTCTTCGGTATTTACCGAGGAGAAGGATATTGAATTATGTGAGGTAAGCGAAACAAGTAGAGTAGTGATGGAAATTAGGAGGATTAAAGAAGAGGAGGTACGGACACTTTTGAAGAATATAAAAGTGGATAAGTCTCCAGGTCCTGATAGGATATTCCCTAGGACATTGAGGGAAGTTAGTGCAGAAATAGCAGGGGCTATGACGGAAATATTTCAAACGTCATTAGAAACAGGGATGGTGCCGGAAGATTGGCGCATTGCGCATGTTGTGCCTTTGTTTAAAAAAGGTTCTAAAAGTAAACCTAGCAATTATAGACCTATTAGTTTGACGTCTGTGGTGGGAAAATTAATGGAAAAGATACTTAGGGACAATATATATAATTATTTGGATAATCAAGGCCTGATTAGAAACAGTCAACATGGATTTGTGCCTGGAAGGTCATGTTTGACTAATCTTCTTGAATTTTTTGAAGAGGTTACCAGGGAAATTGATAAGGGCAAGGCTGTGGATGTTGTCTATATGGACTTCAGTAAGGCATTTGACAAGGTTCCACATGGAAGGTTGATTAAGAAGGTTAAATCGTTGGGTATTAATAGTGAGGTTGCAAGATGGATTCAACAATGGCTGAATGGGAGATACCAGAGGGTAACGGTTGACAATTGTATGTCAGGTTGGAGGCCAGTGTCTAGTGGAGTGCCCCAAGGATCTGTGTTGGGTCCACTGTTGTTTGTCATTTACATTAATGATCTGGATGATGGTGTGGCAAATTGGATTAGTAAATATGCAGATGATACTAAGATAGGTGGAGTAGTTGATAGTGAGGTAGATTTTCAAAGTCTACAGAGAGACTTGGGCCTTTTGGAAGGGTGGGCTGAAAGATGGCAGATGGAGTTTAATGCTGATAAGTGTGAGGTGCTGCATTTTGGTAGGACAAATCAAAATAGGACGTACAGGGTAAATGGTAGGGAATTGAGGAATGCAGTGGAACAGAGGGATCTGGGAATAACTGTGCATTGTTCCCTGAAGGTGGAATCTCATGTGGATAGGGTGGTGAAGAAGGCGTTTGGTATGCTTGCCTTTATAAATCAGAGCATCGAGTATAGAAGTTGGGATGTAATGTTGAAGTTGTACAGGGCATTGGTGAGGCCGAGTCTGGAGTATGGTGTGCAGTTCTGGTCGCCAAATTATAGGAAGGATGTCGACAAAATGGAGAGGTTACAGAGGAGATTTACTAGAATGTTGCCTGGGTTTCAGCACTTAGGCTACAGAGAGAGGTTGAACAGGTTGGGTCTTTATTCTTTGGAGCGTAGAAGGTTGAGGGGGGACTTGATAGAGGTTTTTTAAATTTTGAGAGGGACGGACAGAGTTGACGTGGGTAGGCTTTTCCCTTTGAGAGTGGGGAAGATTCCAACAAGGGGACATAGCATCAGAATTGAGGGACAAAGGTTTAGGGGTAACATGAGGGGGAACTTCTTTACTCAGAGGGTTGTGGCTGTATGGAATGGGCTTCCGGTGGAAGTGGTGGAGGCTGGCTCGATTTTATTATTTAAGAGTAAATTGGATAGGTATATGGATAGGAGGGGATTAGAGGGTTATGGTCTGAGTGCAGGTAGATGAGACTAGGTCAGGGAGAATGGTCGGCGTGGACTGGTAGGGCCGGACAGGCCTGTTTCCATGCTGTAGTTGTTATATGTTATATATGTTATATGTTATTATAGTGGGAGACTGAAATGTCCATGGTATCTCCCCAACTCTTCATTCATCTGAGAGCAGTATTGATATTGGTGTATTATTGTCACGTGTACCAAGATACAGTGAAAAACGTTTGCTTGTGTGCTATCCAGGCAAATCATATCATGTCATTATGCTACACATGAGTGAGTGGAATTTCCCAGTTAAGATTAATTTGGCCCTGGAGGGGGAAAGAGTGTTGTGGCCAGCACCGTGAGCAATGAGTGTTGTGGGCAGCAGCAGTTGATTGAGCAATGCTTTTGAAAAATGTAAAAGATTGCGCAAACTCAATTGTGCAACATAATTTTACATAATGTCAGCAGTGTTTTTGACTTGGCCATGCGCACATCAGGTATTTTGAGAAAAATGTAACAGTACACTTGGCTAGAAACTATGGCCGTTGTTTAAAATCACAATTATTTTCTTGCTTCAACAGTCACAGCTGAACCTTCTGATGCAGTGACTGAGGGAGACACAGTTACCCTGACCTGCTCTGTGTCTCACGTCACCAAATCAATGACGCTGGTTTGGATCAATGATGATGACAAAACTGCGGAAGAGGAAACATATACGGAACAAATACATGAAGGGAAATCTTTACAGTTGATTATTCCAAAAGCCGATGGAGCCAGAAGGAAGTGGAAATGTGTTGTGTTTCATCAAAATACACCCAAGATTTTAATTCCGTATCATATGCAGGTGAAGAGTAAGTGTCTCAGCTTTGTGACCACCTCAGATTATTTAAATTCTAATGTCCTGTATAATTTCATGTTCAACGGCAATTCTTTTATTTCAGCCATACAGCCACCAAAAATATGTCAAAACATTAAATCTTGCCTTGGTCATTGTTGTAAATCAATGCCATCTCTGACAATGATGAAATAATGACAGCATTGCTTAGATACTGGACTGCATGTTGTGATGTATGTTGCACATGAATTCACATGTTTTCCCATTTTAATATCAAAAGAAAATGATTAATTATCCATTTGCATTTGGGCAGCAGAGTGGCGCAGCTGGTAGAGTTGCTACCTCACAGCACCAGAGACTTGAATTAGATGCTGACCTCAGATGCTGTCTGTGTGGAATTTGCACATTCTCCCTGTGATCATGACAGTATCCTCTGGGTTCTCTCGTTCATTCCCACTTCTTCAGATTTTCTTCTGAAGAAGGGTCCTGACCCAAAACATCACCCATCCTTTTTCTCCCGAGATGCTGCCTAACCCGCACATTTTAGAAATCTGAAATAAGAGCAGGAGATGGTGAAACCACATAGCATGTCAGGCAGCATCTGTGGAAAGGGAAAAAGAGTTAAAGTTTCAGGTCAATGACATTTCCTTAGAAGTGTCCTGACTCAAAACGTTGCCTTTCCATGTTCTCCAGAGATGCTGCCTGACCCATTGAATTACTTCAGCACTTTGTGTCTTTTTTGTAAAACAGCATCTGCAAGTGCTTGTGCCTACGCTTCCTTAAAACTTCTAATAGGTTCTTTGATCTGAAACTTTAACTCAATTTTTCTTTGCAATGGGTGCTGCTTGATCTGATGACTGTTTTCAGCATTTGCAGTTATCATGCTCCTGCCTACAGAGGATTGAAATTCCAGGCTATTATTAGCCACCCTGTTGTCAGCGGTTCTAATTCAGCCATTATTTCAGTGTAAACCCGGACTATGACAGGCATTTTCCCATTGTCCAGTGGGAAAGCATCACAGCCAAATTGGACCCTTCACCAACCAGTCATCCACACACATCTTCTGCCTGAGGAGAAGCACTTACATGACACGAAGAATTGGAACTTTGTGTGACTTATGTCTTGATGCTAATGGATGAGCACAGAGGGAAGTTGTGACTCTCTGATCTTCCAGAGTGAGGTCTGTTAAACTGGATCAAGGATTAAATCCAGGACCCCTGGTCCCTGCAGATTAATTGTAAACTAGTCAGTGTTGTTGGAGAGTCATTGGAAGAATTTTTGAATGATGCCAATTTAACCTACAAATGAGAAACCTGTGCTTATTGTTTTGACAGAGAAATATACTTTTAAACACTACCCTGTTGTAATTACCGGGACACTGGCTCTTTTCCTCATCATTGTCCTGGCAGTGGTGCTGTGTCTAAGGAAGTATAAGCTTACAGGTAAATTACTTGAAGAGAAACCTAACGCAGCATGTGATTCGAAAAACTAACAATAGTAATTTTATTTTCATCGATTAGATAGTACATTGTTACATGCAATGGGTATTGTACTGGCTACTTCTTTTGTCATGAGGAAACTGTTGAAAGATTTCCATAAGACATAAGTGCAGAATTAGACGATTTGGCCCATCGAGTCCGCTTTGCCATTCGATCATGGCTGATCTATTTTTCCCTCTCAACCCCATTCTCCTGCCTTTTTCCCATAACCTTTGATGTCCCAACTAATCAAGCACCTATCAATCTCCACTTTTCTGCTGTGGTCTGACCATGGGATAACTGTGCAGCCATCTCGTTGAGTAAACAAATACCAACTGAATGTGCCTGAGGTGCTTGTTGATACCCAGTTGATGATGTGATGCAAGAATTATGGTCACAAATCTGCTCACAACTAGCCCTTGTGATCTGAGGGATAAATATTTATCAGGGCACAAGGAGTATCTCCACTGCTCTTCTGTAATTGGTTCCATAGAAACTCTTGTAACCAATTCAGGAGGCAGAAGGGTGTTGCTTCACCAACTGATCACAGTGATGATGCCTGATGAGGTGACACCTCCAATGCTGCAGCAATCTCACAACACGGCAATGGAGGTGTTATTTTCAATGACGTGCTTATATTTTCAACCTATAGGGTAGCATCTGCAAATTTCCTTATGTTGCTTTGTGTGTAGGTGATTGCATAAATTAACCATAAAACAAACATTTAAACAGACATAAATTTGAGTGTGCTATTTCAAAAATACAGTATGCAAATTAAGTTGGTATTTATTAAACAACTGCATTATTTAAAAATGCATAAATCAAACGTGCGTAAAATGCAGGGTGCCTGGATATTTTCAAAGCTAAACCCAAATTTGCTATGTGGGATTGGAATTTGAGCTTTCTGGACTGAGACCATGATTCAGAGAATCTTTTTCATGTCCAATTAGCCATGACCATGGCATAATCCCTTAACCAAACTAGGTTATTTGCTCATAGTCATAATGTGAGGTTGAATTTAAGAAAATATTATTTACTTGAAGACAGTTGAATGACAAACATATCAAATTTTTAAAAATCTTATCACTGCAAAAACATGAATAGTAGTGTACACAGGCAGATCTTGGGCAGATGAGGCTCGTCAGCCTGGCAAGGAAAACTCTGATCTACAACCTCCACTGCCTTGTGGCCATATCCAGTCATGGAAAAGGCTCCAGTAGTAAACTTCAAGAAAAATCCAGAGACGGAGTCCCTAAGGCAGTTCGTCGTTGTCTACAAACTCGTTCTGGCAGCACCTGCGACGGCGCTGGTGCCAAACTATAACGGCTCTGCTGTTTCTTTGGATCAATCAGCGATGTGGAGGGGGGGGACGTGCTGCATGGGCAACAGCCTGTCCTTCATATGACATTGCCCAGGCTTGCATCCGACCACACATCAACGCTGCTCTAGCCGAGGTTTGGAGCAAGCAGCCAACAACCAGGATGCATCACCCATGGTCAGCCATGACCGAGGGGGGCCTTAAACTGTCCATAGTTATAATTGTTATTATATTGGAAAGGATTTCAGCTAGTTGGTAATCAGAGTTTGTGTTGTTGAATGAACGATATTAAAAAGAAAGCTAAGAACATTCTGTCTGGGCAGGTTTGGGAAATCAAAGATAGAAACCTCCACAATCAGAAGATGAATTTCACCTTTATTCAAATACCACTGAAATCCATCAAACTCGAGGTAATATTGTAATAAGAAGTATTAAATGGATTTTGCAAGCATTGTTTTCCATTATCTCTTGCGATTCCATCTCCCCTTTTGATTAACTGCTGTGCATTTATCCTGTTACAACTCAGCTGTAAACAGCAAAAGGCACTTGTTGATCTTTAAATGCTTTTTCCATTTTTAATGTAAGAAAATAACTGCAGATGCTGGTACAAATCGAAGGTATTTATTTCACGAAATGCTAGAGTAACTCAACAGGTCAGGCAGCATCTCAGGAGAGAAGGAATGGATGACGTTTCGGGTCTGAAGAAGGGTCTCGACCCGAAACGTCACCCATTCCTTCTCCACTGAGATGCTGCCTGACCTGCTGACTTTCCATTTTTAATGATTATTCTTCATCACAGACATGTGTCAGAAAATATTTCCAATGTTTAAAATGCAGGATGGTCCAAAAACACAATATTCAAAAAGCACAATTTCAGATACCTATTCAACAACAAGAGGGAATGTACCGCCCATATCATAAGCCAAGGGTCATGCTTGCCTGGCTACCTCCTCTGCCTGCACGTCCTCAGCTCAGTATTAACCCTCAGGCTGCTCAGCTTCCTCGATCCTCATAGGCCTTGCTCTGGATCAGCCTGTTGTGCCTGCTGTGACCTTTTGATCTCTCTGGGCTCTATGCTCCTTCGCTCCTGCCTGGCATGGCACTGAAGTACTTGGCTGCGAGGCTGCTCCAGCTCAACAACCACTCCACTCCGACATGCATCTCTGCCATCATCAACCACGGACTTCTACGACGACCCAAATACATCCACAGAGGCTCCGGTCACAAGTTTGTCTACTCCCAGACCGGTCACTCCATCCCTGCACTCTGGTCAGCTGATCGGACTTCCACTCGTCCATTACATCATCACAACAACGCACACGAGCGTGCCCCCTGTCTACAAGCCCTGGCTAAATCACCCGTGTCCATCCACACCATACAAAGCAACATGAAGCTCACTCTGCTCAACATCCGGTCCCTCAACAATAAAAGCCTCATTCTGAATGACTTCATCCTGGAAAATAAACTGGACTTCCTCTGTCTGACAGAAACCTGGCAACAACCTCTGGATTACCTCTCACTCAACCTCACTACACCCAACGGATACTCCTACATCAATAAACCATGCTCGGAAGGCCGAGGTGGTGGGATTGCCGTAATTCACCGACAGGACTTCAAGATCAACCTCATCTCCATCTCATCTGCTCCGTCATTTGAACACCTGGCTTTCAAACTCTCTGGCCACACAAAATTAGTCATGGCAGTTGCCTACCGCCCTCCCAAACCACACCCATCATTCCTTTCTGACTTCTCTGACTTTCTGACCCAGTTCTGTTCTCTCTCCCCCTCAATCCTCCTCCTCGGTGATTTCAACATCCACATGGACTCCACTGACTCCACAATAACCGCTGACTTCACTGAAATACTCAACTGCTTTAACCTCACTCAACACGTAAATTTTCCCACCCATAACCGTGGGCACATTCTGGACCTTGTCTGCTCCACTGGACTAAATCTACATCACCTCTCTGGCTCCGACCCCACCCTCTCTGATCACTTAGCCATCACCATGTCCGTCAACATTCCCACCCCAGCTCCAAAGCAAAAACGCAAAATAAACTTCCGCAAGCTGAACTCTGTTTCACCTACCTCGCTCTCATCCTCCCTCTCTGAAATAATGTCCGCCTCTCCCTTCGTTGACCTCCACAGCCCCTCTGACCTCACTGACTACTACAACCGCACTCTCTCCTCCTGCCTCGACCAGCTTGCACCTATAAAAACCAAAACAGTTTCCTTCACCCACTCTGCTCCCTGGTTTACCCCTGAACTCCGCGTGATGAAAACTCATGCCCGCCAACTTGAAAGACTCCGCAACAAAACAGGTCTCACAATTCACTCCCAAGCCTACAAAGACCACATACAGCACTATAAAGATGCCCTCTCCCATGCCCAGTCCACCTACTACTCTCAAATAATTCACTCTGGCTCCGGAAACCCAAAAACACTCTTCTCTACAATAAACAAACTCCTCAGCCCCCTGGACACCATCTCCCAATCATTCACAGTTGACAAATGCACCACTTTCCTTTCATTCTTCCAAAGCAAAATAGACAACATCTACAGCACCTTAACCACCAACGCACCTGCTCCCCCTCAAACCACCTGCCCCCCCTTATCCTGTCAGCCCCTGCCTCAGTTCTCCCCAATCTCCACCACCGACCTCTCTGACCTCTTCACAGGAATAAAAACTGCCACCTGCTCTCTGGACCCCATCCCCTCCAGCTTTGTCAAGGCCTGCCTTCCTGCTCTCTCTCCACTTATCATTGCAACAATAAACTCCTCCCTGTCCACTGGCATCGTCCCGCCATCCCTCAAAATCGCTGCTGTCACCCCCATTCTGAAAAAACCTGGTCAAAACCCTGACACCCCAAACAACTTCAGACCAATCTCCAACCTACCCTTTCTGTCCAAAGTTTTGGAACGTGCTGTAGCTTCCCAACTCAAATACCACCTCTCTACCAATAACCAATAATCCGGATTCCGCTCAAACCACTGTACTGAAACTGCGCTCCTCAAAATCACAAACGACATTCTCCTCTCCTACGACGCTGGCAACCTCAACATCCTCATCCTACTTGACCTCAGCGCCGCCTTTGACACCATAAATCACTCCATTCTCCTCACCCGACTTGAAACCTCCCTTAACATCACTGGCACAGCCCTATCCTGGTTCAAATCTTACCTCTCTGACAGACACCAGTTCATCTCCATTAACAACTGTAAATCCCCCACCGCTCCCCTCCCCCAAGGTGTCCCCCAAGGCTCAGTCCTTGGCCCCCTCCTCTTCATCCTCTACCTGTTCCCACTTGGTCAATTAATCCGCCGTCATGGTCTCAACTTCCACTGCTTCGCCGATGATATCCAGCTCCTCATCTCCACCACGTCAATCTCCTCCACCACACACTCTACACTGACAAACTGCATTACTGAAATAAAATCTTGGCTTCAATCAAACTTCCTCAAACTCAATTGCAACAAATCTGAAATCATCATCATTGGTCCAAAAATGCTCACCAAATCCACCCAAAACTTCATCCTCAACATTGATGGTCTCCCAGTATCCACCTCACCTCACATCCGGAATCTTGGAATCATCCTTGATCAAACCCTCTCCTTCGACAAACACATCAAACACATCACAAAGACAGCCTTCTTCCACCTCAAAAACATTGCCCGTCTCCGTCCATCCCTCTCCTCCACAGCTACAGAAACCCTCATCCACGCCTTCATCACCTCCCGTCTGTACTACTGCAACAGTCTCCTCTATGGCGCACCCTCAAAAATCATCAATAAACTTCAATACATTCAAAACTCCGCTGCCCGTCTACTTACACACACCTCGATCCGTGACCATATCACCCCCATCCTTTATAAACTCCACTGGCTCCCCATCCCCCAGAGAATCCAGTACAAAATCCTCCTCATAACCTACAAAGCCCTCCATAACCTGGCCCCATCCTACCTGACCGACCTCCTCCACAGGCACACTCCCACCTGCACCCTCCGCTCTGCCGCTGCCAATCTCCTATCCCCCCACATCCGGACTAAACTCAGATCCTGGGGGGACAGGGCTTTCTCCATCGCTGCTCCCACCCTATGGAACTCACTACCCCAAACCGTTAGAGACTCCCCCACACTCACCACATTCAAAACATCGCTGAAGTCTCACCTGTTCAGTACTGCCTTCAACCACTGAAGGTCACCTCACCTTCTGTCTCCTTTCTCTGTTCATTTATTTATTTACTTATTTATCTATTTATTCATTTCCCCTATGTTCTCAAAATCTCTGTAAAGCGTCTTTGAGTATATGAAAAGCGCTATATAAATAAAATGTATTATTATTATTATTATTATCTACCCACTGGCCCCTCCTGCATGTCACTGCCCACTGATCATAAAGGCTCATGATAAGTAAACATGGATCAATCCTTAATTTGAGTGTTTGGTTATTTGAAAGTGGCAGACTTGTCAGTTGCCAATCAATCAAACAGTCCAGTTATCCAGGATAGACACAAAATGCTGGGGTTACTCAGCGGGACAGGGAGCAACTCTGGATAGAAGGAATGGGTAATGTTTCAAGTCGAGATCTGAAGAAGGGTCTCAACCCAAAACGTCACCCATTCCTTCTATCCAGAGATGTTGCCTGTCCCGCTGAATTACTCCAGCATTTTGTTTCTATCTTCGGAGTAAACCAGCATCCGCAGTTCCTTCCTATACAGTTAACCAGGAGTTGGGCTAGCCATTTCCTCATTGCTGTCACAAGGTGGTTCAGATTATCTTTTGATGTTGCTCGTACATCAGCCTGGGCATTCCTGCAAAGGTTCCAGTGACTGGTGCCTGGCATTTGGTAAAGTGTCAGATAATAAAGTTTCTACTGCAGCTCTTAATAAACTATAGCCAGGAAAAAGCCTTGCACTGTTGAGTCAAGTCGAAATTACCCATTGCAAAACTTCTTGAGGTTTATTCATTAACTTGTATAGAAACTTAAAAGATGTATTCATTATAAACTCAGGAAATTATGTGCATCCATTATAAGGTTTTATATAAATTACATAATTCAAAATGTTTATCTTCAACCTCTATAAATGTTAAGAAATAACAGCATTGCACATGTTCATAGCACACTTTTGTTTTTCATTAATGGTGTAACTAATTGCTTCATATGTATTCCATTGCACTTACCTACTTACAGTTTATCTTAGGTATTGTAATCCCAACACTGAATCTCCAGCAGATATCCTTTAAAAAATCACAACTAGTGCCAGACTGGTGGATTTACAACCAAATAGCTTATTCATTGATTGTAAATTTGCCAATAACAACTTGTAATCACAACTAAATCTACTAATTGCATTGCATTTAGACAATAATGTTTTCTTACAATGACCTGATATTCCTGATTATCTTAGATCTCAGTAGGAAAAGGACACTTTTTTGTAAAATTAGCTGATGAAGCCTTTTTAGAATAAATGCCCTTTAAAATACTTAATCAGAAAAATATTTATTTTCCAGGTGGTAACAAGACACTTGTACCCGAGACCAGTCATAAAGCTGAATATATGGCTGTGAACAGGAAGCCAAAGAAAGAAGGTAAATAGATGAATAATATTCTGCATTCCTTTCTCTGAATGTATTGTCAAGCAAAATGCTGTCAGGTTTCATAGAGATAATTTGATTTTAGTTATTTGGGCTGAAAGTCCTAAAGATCAGTAAATGTTAATTTTGAGTGCATTTCACAACCTTTAGTAAAATAAAATTTGCAATGGTGATCCATAATACAAGCCTCTCTTTCTGGTGAATTTAATCATTTTGTACTTCAGTTTACAATTAAAATGCGTGTTTT